>NC_064643.1:164955319-165258349 GCF_023864345.2 Schistocerca serialis cubense | reverse complement strand
AATTCACGAAACACTCGTTCAGTAGGGCTACTCTTTGGATTAAACCTGGCAATCTGGATGTGCCCAATACCTTCCCCGCGTAGACACTCCTTCCAAGCCCTACACGAGAAATAGGAGGCATAGTCCGTAAGTAAGGTTTTTGGTTTTCCAACTTGGACAACAAACTTTTCTTTCAAGATTCTAACTATCGGTTTCACTCTCACAGATCTCAGTAATTATATCTTCACCAGCTTAGTAAATAAATCATAAAATGTTATCACGTATTTAAAGTTACCTTTGGAAGTTGGTAAAGAACCCATTACAACACATTACACTAGGTTAAGAACATCCTGTACTACTATGGGTCTTCAGGAATATCTATTTGAAACAATGTTGCCCCTAGACCCGGGTCTGAAGCGTCAGTAGTTATATAAAATTGCTTATCCATCTGAGGATGATGTAGTATTTGGGCATTTAATAACGCGTGTCGTATTTTTTCAAATGCTTTGCAACACTCAGGTGTCCAATGCCACGAAGTGTTTTTCCTTAACAGATTTAACAAACAATCCTGGTTCAATACCTGATGCGGCAAAAATTTTCTAAAGAAGGATACTAGCCCAAGAAATGATTTTAACTGCTTACGATTAGCAGGTGATGGACATTCACTTATGACTTTTAATTTCTTAGGATTTGGAGTTATTCCTAAAGAAGAGATATAATGACCAGTAAATTTGACTCTCTCTTTCCCGAACTCAGATTTGGAAAGGTTTACCTTTACTTCATAACTTTGAAACCTACAAAACACTCGTCGCAAGAGCTCCAAGTGACGCTCCCATGTATCAGTAGCCACTAGGAGATCATCAACATACAATGTCACTTCATTAACCAAATCCGGACTCAACACGGTATCAAGTGCGGAAATGAAAACTCCACCACTGATATTCAAACCAAAAGGCATAACTTCAGAGTGATAACTCTTACCCATCAAAATAAAAGCCGTATACTTCCTAGATTCTTCATCTAAAGGGACCTGCCAAAACGAACTACGGAGGTCTATGGAGGATAGATACTTTACACCATAGAAACGCTGTAACAATTCATCTAGATTTTCTGGCCTTTTTTGGACAGGTATTAAGATTTTACCAATATTAATAGCGTCAAGTACCAATCTTACGTCTCCATTAGATTTTATTACTGCTACGTGTGTACTACTGTATTCCGAGTTGGATGGTTCAATGATACCCCATTCCACCATCCGTTGAATTTCTATCCTAACCGCTTCACGTTTTAACCAGGGTATAGAATATGTTGTCTTACAATAGGTGTCATGGGGTCTCACACGCATTCTATATTTAAATCCTTTAATCACACCAGGGTGCCTATAAAAAACTGGAACATATTCATGTAACAATTCTGATAGTTCCTGTCGTTATACGCTAGACAAAGACTCTGATTCACTTATTTTGTCTCGTATAATCTGTTCAAGATCTGGATTGGGATTAGATAGTGACAAGTTCTCGGTGTCACACGATATTATATTAATATAATTACATACTACTGATAGATTCTGACAATATTGATCAGGAATCCTCATTTCTTTCAATAGAGACAGTTCAACAATTCCGTTGACTGTATGTAAAGTACATACTCCTTTTTTTATGTCGATGACTGCCCGGTTGTCGGCCAAATAATCCGACCCCCAATTGCATGATACTGATGAATTCTTAATGATCAGGTAGGTGCTTTTAAGTCTTTCCTCTTGAGTACATAGTTCCGCCATCACTTGAGCTTTAATGGGTTTAACAGAAGCGCCAAAAGTACCGGAAACAGTATATCCCGTAACTGGAAAAGTAGGTACTTTCTCAACTCTTTTAATACAATTGAATAAATCGAATGACACCACATTTGTCGTAGCCACCGTGTCTATCAGTACATTTGCAGGTATTCCATTTATCTTACCAACTATCACAGCTTGAACATGTTCTCTCGGTTCCAAACGTAGCGTGGTTGCCTCACTCATCAATTCATCTATGATATCTGTCCCTGCATTATATCTTAGCAAACCTACACAATGATTTTGATGACCTCCATTGCTCGTACCAGCCACCCCCGGAAGTCTAGGACAGGCTGGCCCTAGTTTGTCGGATTCACAGAATCACTACGCGTTTCTTCAACAATCTCTACAACATGCACGTCATGGTTTTGGCAATTACACACAGGATTTCAGACCTCTGCTGCACCATTTCCTACGGAAATGGCCGCAGAAGCGTTTTGACATGAAGAATTTGGTACATTACCTGAGTTCATTTGGTTAACCCAACGAGAATGAGTCGGAACCCATTGTAACGACTGATTCTGGTTTCCAGTATTATTCGGTTATTGACTTACATACGGTCTACTACCATTAAATTTTCTTTTTCGTTTCTGTATATTAGATTCATTAAACCGTGTAACATTCACCTCCGGTGAAGCACGTCCTAGATTATACTTATTTCTATTGTTTTGGTTATTATAATTTTGATCACGGAAATTTTAGTTGTTAAAGTCAGGTCTACACTGTATATCTCTGTTATCAGTTTTCCCCCGATTGTTGGTATTATTCTGAGAATGGTTACCATTATTGTATTTATTACTGTTACCTTTCTTATGGTACATTTCTCTGTTATTTAACTGACGGAAATCCTCGTGAATAATGTCAATAGAGTCTATTGTAGCTAGAAATTGTTCAGTCATCATCCGGAGCATGAACTAACATTTCACGGATATTAATTGGAAGTCTTGTTTTCCAAATACGGACAACCTCGCGATGTGATATCGGCTCCGTCCAATACCGAGTTTTATTCATATATTTCTCAAAATGTGAACGTTATGTTCCACTTTTTGGATTGTAAAACTCAGGATTATATACTTCTTTACGCAAACGTTTCTGTTTACTAGTGGACCAACACTTAGCTAAAAACAGTTTTTCAAACTCATGACAGGTTTGACACGTTTCACTAATCTCGCTGGCCAAGAGTGAAGCCTCTCCGACCACTTTACAGACTATGAACTGGATCTTATCATATTCCGTCCACACCTTTGGGAATACTCTCTTAAAACTATTGATAAAGATCTTAGGATGAATAGTATTCCTTTCACATGAGAATATTGGGAATTGTCTGCTTTTAAAAATACTATTTTCAGTTTTAGTCGAAGACAATGCAGTTCGTTGAGTAAACGATTCTGTATCGGGCAAAGATCGTTCCTCACTACCGATTCCCGCTGCATTAGATTCGTAACGTAATCTTTTTTCAGGGCAAACGATACAGTTTTGACTTTTACTGGCTATTTCCCGCCCGCTTTGGCTACGCTGCTTTACACTTCCGTTCAGAACAACATTACAGACATTTAATTTAGAATTACTGATAGAAGTCAATCTACGTTCTACCGTATCATCTACCCGTTTTTTAATCTCTTCAGATTGCTCGTCTGTCCAGTCGGACATCTCCTTTTCCCACTGGGTAGATCTTTTAACTAAGAACGAGTCAACATTCTGCTTAGTAGTTAGTTCTAATTGGTTCATCTTTTCTAATAGGTCCTCAGCTTGAAGTACTACTGAATCTTGTGTAGACTTCACTACTGTTAATTTCTCTTCTAGCGTTTGAACTGAACTAGGTATGTTATTGACTTCATTCTGTACCTTTTCTATCTTTTGGTTGTACTTAAGATCCCAATTCCTTTGTAATTCTAACATTTCTTGCATAAACTTTCTATTTTCCTCGCTTTCTAAATCTCTCCGTTTTATATCTTCCTCCATCTTCGACATGAAGCTAAATAATATATCCATATCGAAGTGCTGCACGGGAGAAGCATTGGCCACCCCAGAAGCTTCTCTTGGTCGTTTATTACTATTGCCTGTGCTTCAACAACGTCCGGAATTTTCTCAATTTCATCATCAGAAGTTGTGGGCGTGTTTAGTTCATTCATTCGTTCTATTGAATCAATTTCAGAGTCAACAGAAGGAATGTTTTGTACATTTTGATTTACCTCTTCCATTGGGTTTTCTCTAATATCGAATTCCTCTTGGTCAGGTTCTAATCTACTTTTCTTGGCTCTCTTGGACATCGTGAATAATGCATGACAAATACCAATTTACAAAACCTATTTATCTAGTAATACTTATTCAGTTGTCTATGTAGGTGCACACTATATCCTACTAATGCTCTATGATACAAAGATTCCTATGCTACACCACACACAAAATGAGAGTTCATCACTACTAACCTGAGTTGTACAGTACTTTACTGTTTGTTGCTGGGTTGAGTCGAGACGACGGACACGCAGTCAGCTTTAAGGCAGCCTCAGCGGCCTCCGATCATCACTGCGTCGCATGTCGTCGCTCTCATAGTCGGCACGACGCTGTAGGTTGGTGCGGGTTGCGTCCTGCTACGTCGGCTCGAAGTTCTGAGTCGGTGGAGAATGTGGCGCCAAATAAGCGCCTACGCCTGTCTTGAGTTGTAGTTTAATCTGCTTCAGACGTCAGGTTTTTGTAACCGGACGCTTGTAGGTGTCTTCTTGATCTAGCCTCGTGTTTAGTGAGTCAGTTGTAACGGTTTCTTCGTGATCGAGCCCCACGTTATGGGCGGCATTTTTGTAACGTAATCTTATTCGGATCTTCGGTCTTGACTAACACTCAGCGGTAGAGCAATGAGATTGTTATTTCATGTGTATCGGTATTGACGTTACAAACAGAACATTGATGAACTGAACTCGCGACTTGTGCGAGATATTTACTTCACCAGATGTCCTAATTAAATGATTTATAATCGATGGTTCGTCAGTTGCTATTTAAATATTAATGATAAGTTCAAATTAGTTCCAGCGACACAAAATTCCCTATAGACTGGTTGTAATCTCAAATCTATAATCAGTCGTAACAGTGTTATTAATTCTTAACGCCAAGGAGTTTCTATATAAGCGCAGAGCGCTTCAGTCAAATAATATCGCAGCACGTTATCTCTATAAATAATATTCTAAAACTTGAATGATAAATGCGTGAACTGACACGATATGCTGGTTTATTACACAATATTAGTCACTTCCTAACAGAGCCGTGAGGAAGAAGCTTTCCCAGGTGTTGGGGTGAATTATAAATTATATGCTTCGTAACTATCCCCAAGTTCCATAGTACATTAGTTATTACGAATGAAATTGTCTATTTGTGTTCACTTCCTAAATAGTGTTAACTTCAGGTTATCTAATTAAAAGTCGCTTCTGTCTAATATATGCAAGTCTTCTATCTGAATTCTAAATAATGTAATATTTGAAGCCAAAGTATCGTTTCACTGCGTCATAGTAGGTCGCTATAATCAATTCTGAAAAAACAATCTAATTGCGCCTACATATACGAGCATTCAAAAGTATGACCTGCTTCGGCTAACTTTCGTAACGTAGTGACAATGGATTGAATTATCCTTAGCCATTACCCACGAATCTCAAAGAGTAGGCCTAGTCACACGGGGTATTCTTTGGGGACGTTGGTTCTACTTAGCGAATTTTAATTATAATGATTTTGCGATTTACTATAATTTTGAATTTTGAGTTTTATTTTATTGGAATCCTATCTTTCTTTCGTACGTTAATAAATTACTAAGTATTAGATTTCAGATTCAGTTACTGGTTAATATCCAAATAATAGAGTTAACTGGAAATTTGTTTGCTTGTTCATTTTTCATGGAATTAGGAAGTTGATTTGGGGAAATCTTTGGGAATTTTGGAGCTAATTTTTGATTTTCATTTCTCGTCCGAGGAAGTGGCATTACATCCTGCATGGCTGGAAACCAATGTCGTCAGAATCTTCCGCCATATTTCACTATGGAAAAAACATTTCTATCAGTCTGTACGTGGTTAACGATTATTTCTGGTTTTAAACGTTATGTCACTGAGTGCAGCACTAACTGAGGCAGAAATGAAGCAGAGCTCCAGAAGTTTGTAACACTCATATGATGACTGCCATATAAGTAGAATAATTCCATGTTTCACGTAAGATAAGAAGTTGAAACTAGCTCTTTATTTTTATTGATGAAACACTGACCTACATAATTTTCCCTGACAAAGACAACTCAAACTTAACCTATTCATTTATACAGTATACAAGCCCAACGAAATCCGACTGCTATACATTGACAGCATGACTTCCAACAATCAACACAAAAGAATGGCTCTGAATTGCAAGAAATCCTAACAATAATACAAATCCAAAAAATATGAAATTATAGAAATATGAAACTATCTCCAACTCTCTTAATTGCCTAAATTCATCTCAATCACGAATCCCGATAGTGGAAACCCCATT
Organism: Schistocerca serialis cubense; assembly: GCF_023864345.2. Classification (NCBI taxonomy): domain Eukaryota; kingdom Metazoa; phylum Arthropoda; class Insecta; order Orthoptera; family Acrididae; genus Schistocerca; species Schistocerca serialis. Next base: position 165,252,036 of record NC_064643.1, on the reverse strand, counting down.
TTTTTCATAAGTCTCTTACCCCACAGAAAATCTTCATAACACAAACTACAACAATTACACCAAGTTTCAACCACGGCCAGCTAAATAAAAAGATTCTGACTACTATAGACTATAACTACTAGGAGGCGTATGGTTAGCAAAAAAGAAAGTTTTTTTGAAGAGCAAACAATGTATTTAGAAAACTTTACCTTATTCATGTGACATCCAGTTCCAGAAATTATATAGTTGTCAATAATCCCACTACCCAAACATTATAAACCATACATTCATTCTCAAACATTTCCTTGCGCATTTTATTATAAACACATCATTTCATCTCAGTTTACAATGCATGTCCTACCAACACAGAGTCTTCACTAAGAAAATCATGTCCATTCAACTCCCTATTCACTCGCTAACTGCTAGTCCGTCCAACCACAGAGTCTCTTGTCGAGGGTGCAGACTGCTGTCAGCAGTATTAACACAGAATGAGATTTTCACTCTGCAGCGGAGTGTGCGCTGATATGAAACTTCCTGGCAGATTAAAACTGTGTGCCCGACCGAGACTCGAACTCGGGATCTTTGCCTTTCGCGGGCAAGTGCTCTACCAACTGAGCTACCGAAGCACGACTCTCGCCCGGTACTCACAGCTTTACTTCTGCCAGTACCTCGTCTCCTACCTTCCAAATTTTACAGAAGCTCTCCTGCGAACCTTGCAGAACTAGCACTCCTGAAAGAAAGGATATTGAGGAGACATGGCTTAGCACTTGCCCACGAAAGGCAAAGGTCCCGAGTTCGAGTCTCGGTCGGGCACACAGTTTTAATCAGCCAGGAAGTTTCATATCAGCGCACACTCCGCTGCAGAGTGAAAATCTCATTCTGGAAACATCCCCCAGGCTCTGGCTAAGCCATGTCTCCGCAATATCCTTTCGTTCAGGAGTGCTAGTTCTGCAAGGTTCGCAGGAGAGCTTCTGTAAAGTTTGGAAGGTAGGAGACGAGGTACTGGCAGAAGTAAAGCTGTGAGTACCGGGCGAGAGTCGTGCTTCGGTAGCTCAGATGGTAGAGCACTTGCCCGCGAAAGGCAAAGGTCCCGAGTTCGAGTCTCGGTCAGGCACACAGTTTTAATCTGGCAGGAAGTTTCATATCAGCGCACACTCCGCTGCAGAGTGAAAATCTCATTCTGGAAACATCCCCCAGGCTCAGGCTAAGCCATGTCTCCGCAATATCCTTTCTTTCAGGAGTGCTAGTTCTGCAAGGTTCGCAGGAGAGCTTCTGTAAAGTTTGGAAGGTAGGAGACGAGGTACTGGCAGAAGTAAAGCTGTGAGTACCGGGCGAGAGTCGTGCTTCGGTAGCTCAGGTGGTAGAGCACTTGCCCGCGAAAGGCATAGGTCCTGAGTTCGAGTCTCGGTCGGGCACACAGTTTTAATCTGCCAGGAAGTTTCAGTGTTAACACAGTCTACAGCGCTGCAAACATACAGAAAGGCTATTTACAAAGTGTGATGTGGTTTCGCTCCTCCAAATGGTAAGAGGGAAGTGTGATGAAGTTATTAATTTAAAGTCGTAAAGGGGTATTTACTGTGTGTGTTACGCAGGAAATTGACAAGCATTTGCAACACCATTCGCAACACCTGTTGAATGTCATCTTGTGCATGTAGCGTATGTGTGTTGTTCAAATACATCACGTGTCACTCTCAGAAGTGTATATTTTCCTCCTGAAAAGTTTATATTTATGTGCTGTTTAGAGAAATGTATTGTCACATTTATAGTGCGTGGCACTGAGTGGTAACATAAAATACTGGTGGGCAATGCATCACATTAGATACGAAGTACGCCAAACTATATTTCACTTAGTGTTGAGAAGTGGTGAAATAAATCTTTATATTTAAAAGATGTCAGCGAGGGAAATTACAGTCTATCATACGAACTTTATTTCTGTGTCATAATTAATATCTGTGTGAATTTTGATTGTCTTCTTTTAAAATACTGGAGAGAGTAAAAACCGCCTTCTTCATTATTCTTGCTTGGACCTCGCTACTGGAAGGTTAGGTATTGCATGCGTTCTATAAATTCTAGTGAAATAACAATTAATCTTATGTTATATGTGTTCTAATTTAATACTACTGAATCTGTTCCTTTTCATAACTAATGATTCAACGTTTTGTATATTTTTCACCCTCTTAAATATGTTGAGTGTGGGCGGTTTGGTGACGCCATAAGCGCGCTGTCGTTGCCGCATTTCAATGTTTGCAAGTCGAGGCTGCAGTCCATGGCTTTAACGAAGACCGATCATCATTATTCTTACTAAGCAAACCATTTCTTTGCATTGAACTTTAACAATAAGATGGTTTTGTGTGGCCGAGCTTCTCGCTTACTAGCGACGAATTCTGAGCCTGATGCTTTGACAACATAACATAAAAGGTATCTCGAGAGGATACATTAATCACGCAGCATAAAAATTTAATAAAAATTCAATTCATTGAATCTCAAGTATTCATTTTAAAAATTTGCTTTTGCTATTCTCTTGCTGCCGTCGATGTAATGCGCCTTTTCTTCGTTAACATTTCACATTCTTACTTGAAAATTAACTTAAAATTCACACTCCTTACTTGGAAGCAGCTTACGCTTAAGGAGTACTTCGTAGTTCATCCGTAATTTGTATCATCAAATGTGGCACGTATGAACAAACGATATCAGCTTCTTCAAGAAGCATCTCCACTGTTATCGGCACTTGCTTTTGCAAATTACGCGAACACAATACCTAGTTTATTAATAACTAGTGCATTTCATTGCGTTGTTTTGAGCGCAAATGAAATGAATGAGCAAAACTAAAGTGAAAGCAAATTCTTTTAAATGATGCAGCAGAACTATCACAGTTATTCTGTTAGCTTACAATGGTTCAATTTACTTGTTCCCCAGAAACCTCTACAACACGTGTAATACCTGCAGACTTGGGAAGTATTTTCCCTTGAGTTCTAGTTACCCTTCGCTCCGTTCATAACTACAACACAGCGGCCACTAGCTGTGATGGTCTGCTGCAGTTCGACATCGGGCTTAGTGAAAGAGAACAGAATGCGCTGAATTCTGCAATGCTGCAGTAGGGAGAGTTCTGCAGTCGCTATAATACATTTTTGCCAACGATATTACACCTCGTCGTTGAGCCTGCTTGCAAAACTGCAAGTGGTTTTCTTGGCAGCGATTACCGTGTCATCACACATGTGTTGAGTAGCGAGCTGAATGAATGAATTGATAAAAATGTTAGTGCATGATATTCGTTTTCTTCCAACGCTCCTACATAACGTCAAGCTACATCGATTCAAGCTGTGGCAAAGTATCAGTTGATGGTACGTGCGTCGCTCGTTTAGTGTGCAGATTCTTTAATGACTGGAACTGATCGGCTGTCGGACCGCTCCGTCTAATAGGCTCTGCTCATGCATGGTTGTTTACATCTTTGGGCGGGTTTAGTGACATCTCTGAACAGTCAAAGGGACTGTGTCTGTGATACAATATCCACAGTCAACATCTACCTTCAGGAGATCTGGGAACCGGAGTGATGCAAAACTTCTTTTGATGTGTGTATTTATTGGCATGCTCAATTAAATCGGCAGTTCAAATTAGCTAAACAAAAATTTTTTCATGCTTATGGAGTTTTGAGTTTTTAAAAAACTATTATTTTTTCAAACACATACGTGGAGTTGTTGGTTATCACGGACTTTATTCACAAAAAAAAGTTTGAGCCAAAAATGTTTAAACTTGTCGGAGGAGTAACATTTTTTCGTTTCGGCCATTTTGATTTTTTCTAGGAAATTGTAGTATTGTCACCTTTTAACACCATTTACAAAGGAAAAGTGTAGATAATTTACAAAAAAATTTTGTTTATCCTGTGCAAGCTTCTTCATCCCCCAGTACCTACTGCAACCTACATCCTTCTGAATCTGCTTAGTGTATTGATCTCTTGGTCTCCCTCTACGATTTTTACCCTCCACGCTGCCCTCCAATGCTAAATTTGTGATCCCTCGATGCCTCAAAACATGTCCTACCAACCGATCCCTTCTTCTAGTCAAGTTGTGCCACAAACTTCTCTTCTCCCCAATCCTATTCAATACCTCCTCATTAGTTACGTGATCTACCCACCTTATCTTCAGCATTCTTCTGTAGCACCACATTTCGAAAGCTTCTATTCTCTTCTTGTCCAAACTAGTTATCGTCCATGTTTCACTTCCATACATGGCTACACTCCATACAAATACTTTCAGAAACGACTTCCTGACACTTAAATCTATACTCGATGTTAACAAATTTCTCTTCTTCAGAAACAATTTCCTTGCCATTGCCAGTCTACATTTTATATCCTCTCTACTTCGACCATCATCAGTTATTTTGCTCCCCAAATAGCAAAACTCCTTTACTACATTAAGTGTCTCATTTCCTAATCTAATCCCCTCAGCATCACCCGATTTAATTTGACTACATTCCATTATCCTCGTTTTGCTTTTGTTGATGTTCATCTTATATCCTCCTCTCAAGACACTATCCATTCCGTTCAACTGCTCTTCCAAGTCCTTTGCTGCCTCTGACAGAATAACAATGTCATCAGCGAACCTCAAAGTTTTTACTTCTTCTCCATGAATTTTAATACCTACTCCGAAATTTTCTTTTGTTTCCTTTACTGCTTGCTCAATATACAGATTGAATAACATCGGGGAGAGGCTACAACCCTGTCTCACTCCTTTCCCAACCACTGCTTCCCTTTCATGCCCCTCGACTCTTATAACTGCCATCTGGTTTCTGTACAAATTGTAAATAGCCTTTCGCTCCCTGTATTTTACCCCTGCCACCTTCAGAATTTGAAAGAGAGTATTCCAGTCAACATTGTCAAAAGCTTTCTCTAAGTCTACAAATGCTAGAAACGTAGGTTTGCCTTTTCTTAATCTTTCTTCTAAGATAAGTCGTAAGGTTAGTATTGCCTCACGTGTTCCAACATTTCTACGGAATCCAAACTGATCCTCCCCGAGGTCCGCTTCCACCAGTTTTTCCATTCGTCTGTAAAGAATTCGCGTTAGTATTTTGCATCTGTGACTTATTAAACTGATAGTTCGGTAATTTTCACATCTGTCAACACCTGCTTTCTTTGGGATTGGAATTATTATATTCATCTTGAGATAAGAATTCAGCATAAAACAGAAATACTATGACATTCTACAACATTTGGCCCAGTATGAAGGAAAAAATAAAGAAAAGACAACTATATACGTTTGATGGCAAGTGTCAAGGACAACTGAAGGACACCACAATAAAAAAACCTTTCAGAGTATTTGAAAAAAGCCATATATAGATATAACGGCGATATGAAGATAGGTATAAACACACTTCATGATATTATTGACAGTTTACAGTTGCAATGTTGACAACTTATTTATTATTTACCGATATGAAAGATGCAATATATGCATCAATATATCATGGCGCTTTTACTTTCGAAAATTCTCAGCATTTTCACTTATCATTCAGCACTGCAAAAGAAATTGTTTGTGGATCTCATGCTTCTAATATAAATACACCAATAAATAATTAACGTAAAATACTGCTTCTTATACTTGCTTAACTGATGATTCAGTACCAACACGATGTGTTCTATGTCTAACTCAAAATGGTAATTAGAATTTCCACAGTGTTATGTGGAATAGGTGTCCCAGATAGACTTATGTTTCTGCAATGACAGTAAAAGTGTTTGTGAATATAATGTTGGTTCTCGCAGAGTTATTTTGGAAACAATGACAAAATTAGAACTTACATATGCTTAACGAAAAGCACAAACATCAGCAAAAAAGGACGAAGTAGCATTGCAGAAACCTGAAGTGAAATATTCGAAAAAGATACAAAGAAGTTCGTCGAAAAATTGACATTCTCAAACACCGAACAGAAGAATCTATATTCTAATTTGATGGTGTAACGTACGATACCAGATTGTTTTGATGTAACTGCACATTATTCACACATATACGGTGCGTACATGATGTGATGAATAAACTGAAAATAGAGAATACAATTTTCAAACGTATCGAGTCGTCATCTATTTATTTTTCCTTCAAACTGAGCCAAACGTTGTGTAACGTCGTAGTAATTCTAATTTACGTTAAATTCTGGTCACTTGTTATAAAAACAAAATTTTTATAACGTATCTACACTTTCCGTTTGTGTATAGTTTAAAAAGGTCACAATACTTCAATTTCTTAGAAGAAAATCAAAATGTCCGAAACGAAAAAAAGTTACTCCTCCGTCAAATGGTTCAAATGGCTCTGAGCACTATGCGACTTAACTTCTGAGGTCATCAGTCACCTAGACCTTAGAACTAATTAAACCTAGCTAACCTAAGGACATCACACACATCCATGCCCGAGGCAGGATTCGAACCTGCGACCGTAGCGGTCGCTCGGTTCCAGACTGTAGCGCCTAGAATCGCACGGCCACTCCGGTCGGCATCCTCCGTCAGTTTTAAACATTTTTGGGTCAATCTTTTTTTTTTTTGTGGACACAGTCCATGATAACCAGCAATATCAGAAATGGGTTTGAAAAAATGATTTTTTCAAAACTCAAAAATTCGAAAGCATGAAAAATTTGTTTTTATCAGATTTGATTTACCCACTTAATTCAGCATGCCAAGATACGTTATGAATCAAATTTTCAGCCCCTTGTGATTGTTTTATTTTACCCGGTCGAAATTTCACTGATACCTTCCCTGAATTACAGTCCGCAGCTCGTGGTCTTGCGGTAGCGTTCGCGCGTCCCGCGCACGGGGTCCCGGGTTCGATTACAGGGATTTTTCCTGCCTAGAGATGACTGGGTGTTGTTGTGTCGTCTTCATCATCATCATTCATCCCCATTACGGTCAGAGGAAGGCAATGGCAAATCACCTCCACTATGACCTTTCCTAGTACAGCGGCGCGGGTCTCCCGCATCGTCCCCTACGCTCCTCGGAGTATGGGACCTCATCATCCCTTCATTACAGAAAAACAATAGATATTTTGTGAGAATATTAACCAACAATGCTATTTGAATACTCTAATCATTCAGAATAACAACAATCCGAACGATATGTTTTACATAGGAAAACAGCCTATTCTGAAGACAAACGTAGTACAGTGATAGCGATCCACTGTAGGTCGGACTGTTCTATGGCGCGTGTGAGTGAATAGAAGATGTCGACCCCGGTCAAGCTCCGTGAAGTAACGAACGGCCCTATAACTGCACAATGCATGCAGCTGTGATTTGAACCTACTTACTTCGTGACCGAGGAAGTTAACGCGCTACTGTGCGGAAGCACTAGCGTCGAAGATAGCAGGTTCGAATCCCGCTGGACTACCACAATTTGCCCGGCAACAGGAGTGGTAGTAGTTTCTGTTCACCAGACGATACGCCAATGTCCTGGTTGAAAACCCTAAGCTGTCCGCAGTGTCTCACGAAGCGACTGCCTATAGTACGGTTGATGGTGATCCATCCGTCACATGGTGAAGTTAAGCTTGGCAGGAGACTCTTTCACGCTACTGGAGACGTTTAGGCCACGTACAAGTGCTGGGTTTCACCATCTCCCGTCCCTCACCATAACGGAACGTAAATTTGAGACCACATTGAACACTCTACCGTTACAGTCACTTACACTGAGGTGACAAAAGTCGTGGGAAAGCGATAAGCTCATATACGTACGTAAAATGTATGAACGCTACAAATAATTCAATACCTTCTCTTGCTTACAGTACGGGTAATGTAACGGATGATGATAAAGAGAAAGCCGAAATTGTAAACCTAGCTTTCAAAAATTCCTTTACGGTAGAGGACTGCAGCACCATTCCGCTTTTCATTTATGTAAAAACGCAAGGGTGGCTGACATAGTGTTTAGTGAGGATTGTAAAACAATTAAGATTCTTGGACGCCAGGAAGGCATCTGGTCCAGACAGGATCCCCGTAAGATTATAAGTTGACTATGCTACAAATATAGCACAATTCTTATCCATCATCTATCACAGATCATTCGAACAGCGGAAAATTACGCGGGACTGGAAGAAGGTCCAGGTCATAGCAATCTATAAAAGGGGTAGAAAATCGGATGATCATAATTACCTGCCCATTTCACTGACATCGATTTGTTGTAGAATCATGGAACATATTTTGTGTTCAGACTTAATGACCTTTCTAGACTCTGACAAGCTCATCTGCAGAAACCAGCACGGTTTTAGGAAACAGCGGTCATGAGAGACACAGATGGCCGTCTTTGTGCATGATATGCAGCAGGCTCCAGATACCGACTCCCAGGTTGATTCCATATTTCTCGACTTTCGAAAGGCGTTCGACTCAGTTCCGCACTGTCGCTTGCTCCAAAAGTGCGCGCTTACGGCCTATCCGATGACATATGCGGTTGAATAGATAGTTTTCTAAAAGACAGGAATCAATATGTCGTCCTGAACGGGGTGACCTCAACAGAAACAAGCGTAACTTCAGATGTCTCCCAGGGCACCGTAATAGGTTCGCTGCTTTTCACCATTTACACAAACGACCTGGTTGATGGCATTGGCAGCGGCATTAGACTGTTTGCCGATGATGCTGTAGTCTACAGGAAAGTAGTATCACACGAAAGTTGTGAACAAATCAATGAGGATTTGCAGAAAATAAATGCGTGATGTAATGACTGGCAGTTATCTCTCAATATTAGTAAGTGTAACCTACTGCGTAAAACAAGGTGAAAAACCCCATTAATGTACAAGTAAAAAATAAATGCCACAGTGTTTGGAAGCGGTAACGTCAAGTATCTGGGTGTAACTATTCGAAATGATCTCAAATGGAATGATCAGATTACACATGTAACGGGCAAGGTGAACTTTAGGTTGCTGTTTATTGGTAGAATCCTGAAGCGATACAGTCCTCCAACAAAGGAATTAGCTTACAATACGTTAGTTCGTCCAGTCTTAGAGTACTGTTCGTCTGTTTGGGACCCTTAACAGTTGGGCCTGTTTCAAGAGACTGAGAAGGTCCAAAGAAGAGCGGCAAGATTCGTGACTGGTTCCTTTAGCCATCTTGAGAGCGTTACAAATCTCATAGAAAGTTTGAAGTGGGACACACTTACAGACAGACGACGGGCTGCTCACTAAATTCCGAAATCCGATCTTCACCGAGGATGTAGAGCATATATTACTACCACCAGCTTTCCATTCGCGCAATGATCACGATTCAAAGATAAGGGAAATTAGAGCTGGTACTGAGGCTTTTAAACAGTCGTTTTTCCCTCGCGCGATCCGCTAGTGGAACAGACGGAGGGAAATATGGCTTTGGCGGGAATTGTGCTCTCCGCCACAAACCGCTTGGTGGCTAGCGGAGTATATATGTAGATGTATAGATGGCGGTAGTATCACGTCATCTGTACTGAGGTGATTCGTGTGAGAAGGTTTCCGTCGTGATTGTGGCCACACGACGGGAAATAACAGATCTGAACGCGGTATGGCCGTTGGAACATTGGGCAGTCCGTTTCGGAAATTGTTGTTGTTGTTGTTGTTGTTGTTGTTGTTGTGGTCTTCAGTCCTGAGACTGGTTTGATGCAGCTCTCCGTGCTACTCTATCCTGTGCAAGCTTCTTCATCTTCCAGTACCTACTGCAACCTGCATCCCTCTGAATCTGCTTAGTGTATTCATCTCTTGGTCTCCCTCTACGATTTTTACCCTCCACGCTGCCCTCCAATACTAAATTGGTGATCCCTTGATGCCTCAGAACATGTCCTACCAACCGGTCCCTTCTTCTAGTCAAATTGTGCCACAAACTCCTCTTCTCCCCAATTCTATTCAATACCTCCTCATTAGTTATGTGATCCACCCATCTAATCTTCAGCATTCTTCTGTAGCACCACATTTCGAAAGCTTCTATTCTCTTCTTGTCCAAACTATTTATCGTCCATGTTTCACATTCATACATGGCTACACTCCATACAAATACTTTCAGAAACGACTTCCTGACACTTAAATCTATACTCGATGTTAACAAATTTCTCTTCTTTAGAAACGCTTTCCTTGCCATTGCCAGTCTACATTTTATATCCCCTCTACTTCGACCATCATCAGTTATTTTGCTCCCCAAATAGCAAAACTCCTTTCCTACTTTAAGTGTCTCATTTCCTAATCTAATTCCCTCAGCATCACCCGAATTAATTCCACTACATTCCATTATCGTCGTTTTGCATTTGTTGATGTTCATCTTATATCCTCCTTTCAAGACACTATCCATTCCGTTCAACTGCTCTTCAAACTCCTTTGCTGTCTCTGACAGAAATACAATGTTATCGGCGAACCTCAAAGTTTTTATTTCTTTTCCATGGATTTTAATATATACTCCGAATTTTTCTTTTGTTTCCTTCACTGCTTGCTCAATATACAATTGAATAACGTCGGGGAGAGGCTACAACCCTGTCTCACTCCCTTCCCAACTACTGCTTCCCTTTCATGTCCCTCGGCTCTTATAACGGCCACCTGGTTTCTGTACAAATTGTAAATAGCCTTTCGCTCCCTGTATTTTACCCCTGCCACCTTCAGAATTTGAAAGAGAGTATTTCAGTCAACATTCTCGAAAGCTTTTTTTAAGTCTACAAATGCTGGAAATGTAAATTTGCCTTTTCTTAATCTATTTTCTAAGATAAGTCGTAGGGTCAGTATTGCCTCAGGTGTTCGAATATTTCTACGGAATCCAAAAATGATCTTCCCCGAGATCGGCGTCTACCAGTTTTTCCATTCGTCTGTAAAGAATTCGTGTTAGTATTTTGCAGCCGTGACATTCTAATGGAATGTTGGCTCCTCCCGGGGCCTTGTTTCGGCTTAGGCCTTTCAGTGCTCTGTCAAACTCTTCACGCAGTATTGTATCTCCCATTTCATCTTCATCTACATCCTCTTCCATTTCCATAATACTGTTCTCAAGTACATCGCCCATGTATAGACCCTCTGTATACTCCTTCCACCTTTCTGCTTTCCCTTCTTTGCTTAGAACTGGATTTCCATCTGAGCTCTTGATATTCATACAAGTGGTTCTCTTTTCTCCAAAGGTCTCTTTAATTTTCCTGTAGGCAGTATCTATCTTACCCCTAGTGAGATAAGCCTCTACATCCTTACATTTTTCCTCTAGCCATCCCTGCTTAGCCACTTTGCACTTCCTGTCGATCTCATTTTTGAGACGTTTCTATTCCTTTTTGCCTGCTTCATTTACTGCATTTTTATATTTTCTCCTTTCATCAATTAAATTCAATATTTCTTCTGTTACCCAAGGATTTCTACTAGCCCCCGTCTGTTTACCTACTTGATCGTCTGCTGCCTTCACTGACCAAAAGTCTTGTTCCTCCTGCCACCGAACTTCACTAATTCCCACTATAGCTAACTCTAACCTATCCATTTCCCTTTTTAAATTTTCTAACCTACCTGCCCGATTAAGGGATCTGACATTCCACGCTCCGATCCGTAGAACGCCAGTTTTCTTTCCCTTGATAATGACATCCTCTTGAGTAGTCCCCGCCCAGAGATCCGAATGGGGGACTATTTTACCTATGGAATATTTTACCCAAGAGGACGCCATCATCATTTAACCATACAGTAAAGCTGCATGCCCTTGGGAAGAGTTACGGCTGTAGTTTCCCCTTACTTTCAGTCGTTCGCAGTACCAGCACAGCAAGGCCCTTTTGGTTAGTATTACAAGGCCAGATCAGTCAATCATCGAGACTGTTGCCCCTGCAACTACTGAAAAGGCTGCTGCCCCTCTTCAGGAACCACACGTTTGTCTGGCCTCTCAACAGATACCCCTGCGTTGTGGTTGCACCTACGATACGGCTATCTGTACCGCTGAGGCACGCAAGCCTCCCCACCAACGACAAGGTCCATGGTTCATGGGGGGGGGGGGGGGGGGGTGGAAAGTCGTTAGGGAATTCAATATTCCGAGATCCACAGTGGCAAGAGTGTGTCGAGAATAGAAATTTCGAGCGTTACCTCTCACCACAGACAAAGCAGTTCACGAGGGCCTCTACTTAACGACCGAGTGTAGCAGTGTTTGCTAATAGACAAGCAACAACATGTCAAATAACCGCAAAAACCAATGTGGGACGTACGACGAACGTATCCATTAGAACAGTGCGGCGAAATTTGGCGTTAATGGGCTATGGCATCGGATGACTGACGCTAGTGCCTTTGCTAACAGCATTTATGAAGAGTAAAGGGGAATTTTTAAATGACTTTTACGTGGGATAACAGCTAGCAGCTCTCCTGGGGTCGAGGCTATAACGGTTAGACGTTGGACGACTGGGAAACCGTGACCTGGTTAGATGAGTCCCGATTTCAGTCGGTAAGAATTGATGCTACGGTCCGAGTGAGGCGCAGATCCCACGAAGTCGTGGACCCAAATTGGCAACAAGGCACTGTGCAAGGTGGTAGCGGCTTCAAAAGTCTGCTGCGTTTAGATGGAATGGTACCGATCATTGAGTGGAAATGGTTGTGTTCGGCTACTCGGAGACCATCTTCAGCCATTCATCGACTTCATGTTCCCAAATAATGACAATGCGCCATGTCATTAGGCCCCAATTTTTCTCTATTGATTTGAACATTCTGGGCAATTCGAGAGAATGGTTTGGCCGCCCAGATCACCCGATATGAATTCCATCGAACACTTATGGGACACAATCGAAAAGTCAGTTCGTGCATAATATCCTACTCCGGCAACACTTTTACGATCGCGGACGGCTACAGAGGCAGTATGGCTCAATACTTGTCCATGGGACTTCCAGCTTCTCGTTGAGTCTACGCCACGTCGGGCTGCTGCACTACGCCGGGCAAAAGTAGGTCCGACATGATATTAGGAGGTACCCCTTAGAAGGCATCTCTTGACCTTCCTCTCCTCAGTGTACATTCGACATATACTCTTAAGATACAGCTCTCATACACTGTGTAAGGAGGGAACATTGTACCCGAGGAAGAGAAGCCTTTCTATTACGCCGTTGAACAACCTCTTGGAGTCTCCGAGCTTACAGTGCCCTCCGACCTCTTCTTTGTGTGATGCATCGCTAACAAAGTCTATTGAAACTTAAGGGAGGAAGCGTTTATTTCCCGGAAGGTTCGTCCGAAGGAAAGGTCACCGTCAACAATATCTAATACTGCTGTCGACATTGCAAATACACTCATGCTCATAAATTAAGGCTAATGCTGGTACATGGTGAAACAACGCTCTGGTAGGCGGCTTGCGGGTTTAAATCACCTCGGGGTATGACCATGCGGTGCATTAACCTGTGGTCGTCGCACGGTGGCGCTGGCAGCAGTCCACATACGCAGAGGTGTGTTGGTGCATGTCAGAGTACGGTGAAGCGAGTAAGTGTGCAAACGTTTTCAGACGTGCTAATGATGACTGTGTGTTGAAAATGTCTCAAAGAGCACATTGTGATGACGTTATGAGGGGTAGAATATTAGGGCGACTGGAGGCTGGTCATACACAGCAGGTCATAGCACGCGCCTTCCGTGTGTCACAAGTGTGATCTCAAGATTATGGCAACGATTTCAGCAGACAGGAATCGTGTCCAGGCGCTACAGTACGGGACGTCCACAGTGTACAACGCCACAAGAAGACCGATACCTCACCGTCAGTGACCGCAGACGGCCACGGAGTACTGCAGGTAGCCTTGCTCGGGACCTTACCGCAGCCACTGGAACAGTTGTCTCCAGACACACAGCTTACATACGACTGAACAGACATGGTTTATTCGCCTGGAGACCTGCAAGGTGCATTCCACTGACCCCTGGTCACAAGAGAGCTTGTAAAGCCTGGTGTCAAGAACACAGTACATGGTCATTGGAACAGTGGTCCCAGGCTATGTTCACGGACGAGTCCAGGTATAGTCTGAACAGTGACTCTCACCGGGTTTTCATGTGGCGTCAACCAGGAACCAGATGCCAACCCATTAATGTCCTTGAAAGGGACCTGTATGGAGGTCTTGGTTTGATCGTGTGGGGTGGGATTATGATTGGTGCACGTACACCCCTGCATGTCTTTGACAGATGAACTGTAACAGGTCAGGTGTCTCGGGACGTCATTTTGCACCAGTATGTCCGCCTTTTCAGGGGTGCAGTGGGTCCCACCTTCCTCCTGATGGATGATAACGCACGGCCTCACTGAGCTGCCATCGTGGAGGAGTACTTTGAAACAGAAGATATCAGGCCACTGGAGTGGCCTGCCTGTTCTCCAGACCTAAACCCCATCGAGCGCGTCTGGGATGCTCTCGGTCGAAGTATCGCTGCACGTCTTCAAACCCCTATGACACTTTAGGAGCTCCGCCAGGCACTGGTGCAAGAATGGGAGGCTTTACCCCAAGAGCTGCTCTACCACCTGATCCAGAGTATGCCAACTCGTTGTGCGGCCTGTGTACGTGTGCATAGTGATCATATCCCATATTGATGTCGGGATACATGCGCAGGAAACAGTGGCGTTTTCTAGCACCTGTGTTTCGGGGCGGTTTTCTCAACTTATCACTTACAGATCTGTGTCGTGTGTGTTCCTTATGTGCCTACGCTATTAGCGCCAGTTTTGAGTAGTGCCACGTTGTGTGGCACCACATTCTGCACTTATTCTTAATTTATGAGCATGAATGTACTTCTGGAAATACACAAATCTGGCACTCAGTCTGAAGGTCCCTGTGAAGTTCCGACGATGAAAATTTCTCTCACCACCTGTTACCTCTCTCCCGAGGTGCCGTCAAGAAAAGTATCCGCGTCGTTCTGGAAGGCGTATTAGCTGGGCAGAAGGGGCAAGGCAATCTCTTATACAACGCGAGCCCCACTGCACTGCCCCATCGCCGGCTGCACGCCGATTCCAAGGCCGACCTCGTCTCTTCCTCGTAGTTCAGTGTATCAGCCAGATAACGTTGTGTAACCGGCCATTTAATTGGCTTTCTGTGAGACTGTAGCTTCACTTCCTTACACAACAGCTATGAATCGGAGGTCAGCTCCAACTTTCATATACAAAGTAAGCGTGTCTACGTTCGGATGTTAGTGTATTCCAATGTTTACTGAAGTTTACACCTGTCTAATGTACACTGTTTTGTACCACACTGTATGCCAAAGTCCAACACAATTGCCTGGAAAATTTTTGTGGAGTTTGCTTTTTACTTTGTACGTTGAAAGGTTACAAGAAGACAGCTTAAGCTACTTACATACACTCTACGCGCTTGTTTTGAATGATATTTCATATGGTAAAAATGACGATTCTGCGCCGTTGGTTGAAATATGTGACATAATGTGTTCCATTTCTTGTGCCTTCCAATTTCCGATAGCAAACAACAAGAGGAAAAAAACTGATTACATTTTGTTGGGTTATAACTTCATCGCATTGTTTTTGTGCACTGAATCCTCATACGACTCTAGTCTTTTCCTATCTCTTACAGGTTTGTCCCAATGTGACATTCATATAAACTAGAACATTAGCGAGACACATGTAAGTGGAATTAAAGTAATACAATTTTTCAATATTAACAAAGGTATTGTTGAAACAGAAACATGAAAATACCTCTTTATTGCACACATTAGCTTTCATTTCATCCCTATCTTCTCTGTTTCTCCGAAAGGCATGTAATACAGCTTTTCCTTCGATGAATTGCCTGTTACGCGTCACGCTGAAGTGATGAACAGTGGTCTCGCATCATATCAGTACTCCAGAGACCCTGGTACAGAGACGTCACATTGATGACTTAATCCAAACATTCATGTTATTCACGCTTCAGTTCACTCAAATTTTCTGAAAAAAATAAAAACAAAAAAACAAAGTGACTGCTCAGTAAGTTAATCGTCTGACTCACGAGCCTAAATATCTGAATTTTTCTGGCCGGTCGTTTAGAACGGAAACATAATGTAGGCTTTTTTGCCACCTGAGAACTTAGTAATAACCTGCTTGAAAGATACCCAAGTCTTCTTCACAGCCACAGTCGTTTTTGATTAAAAGTTGGACTCGAAACTCATTTTTCGAATGTTAGATCTGAGAAAAATAGCTTACAATTTCGCTTATATCAGATGAGAAAGCGTCTCGCAGAGATACCTGAAACTTTCTCCATCTATGGCTTGCGCTTTCATAAAGTTTCACGAGGCTAAGCAATGTAGAGAGGTTCTTACGCAAAAATAAGCGCAGTCAAAGAGCTTGTCATACCGCGATTCCGTGATGATGTTACAGTGTTTCACGGATGAGGTGTCAGTTTCAGGTAAGGGACCGTGATACACATCTGATAGGAACCTCATCTACTGCAACATCTTTGCTTTCTATATTTTGAGCCGATGTGATGTGGATCAAAACACAAAAGTCCAGTAAATACGGGTTCTTAAGTGCATACGTTAGAAGCCACTTTGCCACTGTGAAACACACCTCTTCCACTGAACAAGTGTTCATAGCTCTTTCGGTATGCATTTTTAGCCCATGTTTACTGGAAAATTTTCCTTTGTTTTGGTACACACTGCTGTTGTTGTTGATGTTGTTGTCTTCAGTCCGAAGACTGTTTTGATGACGAGCCTCTTCATCTCCAAATAACTACTGCAACCTACATCTCTCTGAGCCCTGCCTACTGTATTCATCTTTTGGACTCCGTCCACGATTTTTACCACCTACGCTTCCCTTGAGGTCTCAGAATGTGTCCTGTCAACCAATCCGTTCTTTTGGTCAAGTTGTGCCACAAATTCCTTGTCTCCCCAATTCTATTCAGTACCTCCACATTAGTTACGTGATCGAACCATCTAATCTTCAGCATTCTTCTGTAGCGCCACATTTTGAAACTTTCAATTGTCTTTTTATCAAAATTGTCCATACCATCTTCTGCAAAAATATGGAAAGCAAAAAGCTTACATTAGAGAAGGTCTATGTCAGAGGTATAAGAACGATTTTCGTTTATAACTTTCGACCTGGTTTAAACGGTCCAGGGTCTCTTATCTCAAACTGACACATTCTCCATCATCCCTGAGGGTTTGTAACATCATCACAGAATCACCGTGTATGCTAAGCACTGTAACTACTGCCACTGGAATTTGAACTTCGTAATGTTATTAAATGAACGTCAACAAAAGCAAAACGAAGATAATGGGATGTATCCGAACTACATCAGGTGATGCTGAGGGAATTAGATTAGGAAATGAGATACTTAAAGTAGTAAATGAGTTTTGCTATTTCGAAAGCAAAATAACTGATGATGGTCGAAGTGGGGCGGATATAAAATGTAGACTGGCAAAGGCAAGAAAAGCGTTTCTGATGAAGAGAAATTGGTTAAGATCGAGTATGGATTTAAGTGTCAGGAAGTCCTTTCTAAAAGTATTTGTATGGAAGTGAAACATTCACGATAAATAGTTTAGACAAGAATAGAAGCTTTCGAAATGTGGGGCTACAGAAGAATGCTGAAGGTTAGATGGGTAAATCACGCAACTAATGAGGAGTTACTGAATAGAACCAGGGAGAAGAGAACTTTGTGGTTCAACCTGCTAAAAGAAGGGATCGTTTGGTGACACGCACTCTGAGGCATCAAGGGATCACCAATTTAGTACTTGAGGAGAAAGTGAGGGGTAAAAATCGTAGCGGGAGATCAAGAGATGAATAAAATAAGCAGATTCAGAGGGATGTAGGTTGCAGTAGTTACACGGAGATGAAGAGGCTTGCACAGGATAGAATAGCATGGGGAGCTGCATGAAACCAGTCTTTGGACTGAAGACCGCAACAACAACAATGTTATTACTTGAAACAGAATATAAAATACATAATTAAAATCACTAAAATGATTTTTTTTAATGTTAAGTGTTGATTGTCTTGATCGTCAAAACTGACGGGGTTTTGTTTTCATATTAGGATTCAGAACCCTAAAAGCCACAAGAATCAGTAGCTTTCGTTAAAAAGGTTTTCATCGCTGGCCTGTATCATTATTACATTTATTACATAAGTAGCCAACTACAAAATGTAACACTACGCAACTCTAACCTGTGTTGTAGAGCTGAAAACTTCACGTTTAGATTGTTACTTAGCAAACAGTTTTGTCATCACAGTAAGCATTTCGTTACAAATGTAGCGAGACAAATTGCAAGCGCTATTTTTAGCTAGCCACGCATAACAGAAGACCTGCCAATGAAAGTCAGAGGGCGCCTGTCACAACCGTGCTAGATCATTAGTTACATGTCTAATTAGTATTACAGTGTTTCACATAGTAACTATTCATTCACTCCTTCCATCTTAAGCAGCGAATTACCAGTCGTGCCAATTGAATTAATTTTGTGTTGATGGCATCATAGAAACGAATTTCGATCAAAAGGTAATCTTCAGTTCACGAAAGTACCACGTAAATAGTTCACTGACCTGTTGCTGTGACGTCGTTTGCGTTTTTGATGTAACAGTGTGAATAATTAAGGTAGCAGGTCTTAGGTTCACAATAGCGTATTTTTTATCAGTTTTGAATCCAAGGAAACTTCCTTGAAGACTTTTGGTGTAATGATACATTCCGTCGACTGAAGATGATTTTTTGATAAAAACCAGCCTGTATAAAACGTTTATGGTTCTCAACCAACATTAAGATGTGTGGTACCACCCACCTTCCCTATTCCTTTCGCGATAGCGCGTCGGAACAACGTTCGTCTGTAAACCTCTATATTAGTCCTACTTTCTCGGATTTTCTCGTTTTAGTCATTTTGCGCGACGTATATCTATCTACCTATCTTACCTATCGCTTGAGCCTTGTCCCACAGTTACGCAGGGTCAGCCATCGTTAATCGGATTTGGCATGTTAATGGTTAAGGGGTGGCCGGATGCCCTTCCTGCCACCACCCCGTACCCCCCCCCCCCTCCCCCCCCCCTCCCGGGAGGCGGTACGTATCTAGTGTAGCCCAACCGTCTGCGTCGAGTGTAATCCATGAAATAGTGCGAATGTGGATGTCTGCGAGCCGTGTAACTGAGGCGGAACATGGGGACCAGCCCGGTATTCACCTAGCGGGATGTGGAAAACCGCTTAAAAACCGCATCCAGGCTGGTCGGCACATCGGCCCTCGTCGTTAATCAGCCGAGCGGATTCGGTCCGGGACCGGCGCTCCTACTCGAGTCCAGGAAGCAGCGCGTTAGCACTCTCGGCTACGCCGGCGGGTTTTTGCGCGACTTATGTGAGCGGTATTAATACGCTGCCCGACTTCCTGGAAGTTAGTCTGTCGTAAGGTCAATAGTAAAGCTAATCGTGATTCGCAACGCCTCTCTTGTAGCGTTTGCCACCGGAGTTAGCTAACAATCTCTGTAAGGCAATAGAGCCGACTAACAATTATATGACGGCATGCGCCGCGCTTCCATGGGTCTTGTTTATCCTTTCTAATAATCCATACTGGTAAGTGTTCAAGACTGATGAGCAATAATTCAAGAACTGATCGATCGTGTCTTCAGCAAGCAACTTCTTACGTGGACGAATTGTATTTCCTAAAGAGTTTCTATATGAATCCCGGCCTGACATCTGCTATTCCTACAACTGATACCAAACTATCATTCCACTTTATGTCGCTCTATATACGCTACTGGCCATTAAAATTGCTACACCAAGAAGAAATGCAGATGATAAACGGATATTCATTGGACAAATATATTATACTAGAACTGACATGTGATTACATTTTCACGCAATTTGGGTGCATAGAACATGAGAAATCAGAACCCAGAACAACCACCTCTGACTGTAATAACGGCCTTCATACGCCTGGGCATTGCGTCAAACAGAACTTGGATGCCGTGTACAGGTACAGCTGTCCATGCAGCTTCAACACGATACCACAGTTCATCAAGAGCAGTGACTGGCGTATTGCGACGAGCCAGTTGCTCGGCCGCCATTGACCAGACGTTTTCAATTGGTGAGAAACCTGGAGAATGTGCTGGCCAGGGCAGCAGTCGAACATTTTCTGTATCCAGAAACGCCCGTACAGGACCTGCAACATGCGGTCGTGCATTATCCTACTGAAATGTAGGGCTTCGCAGGGATCGAGTGAAGGGTAGAGCGCGGGTCGTAACACATCTGAAATGTAACGTCCACTGTTCAAAGTGCCGTCAATGCGAACAAGGGGTGACCGAGACGTGTAACCAATGGCACCCCATTCCATCACGCCGGGTGATACGCCAGTATGGCGATGACGAATACACGCTTCCAATGTGCGTTCACCGCGATGTCACCACACACGGATGCGACCATCATGATGCTGTAAACAGAACGGATTCATCCAAAAAAAGGCCATTTTGCTATTCGTGCACCCAGGTTCGTCGCTGAGTACACCATCGCAGGCGCTCCTGTCTGTGAAGCAGCATCAAGGGTAACCGCAGCCATGGCCTCCGAGCTGATAGTCCATGCTGCTCCAAACGTCATCGAACTGTTGGTGCAGATGGTTGTTGTCTTGCAAACGTCCCCATCTGTTGACTCAGGGATGGAGACGTGGCTGCATGATGCGTTACAGCCATGCGGATATGATGCCTGTCATCTCGACTACTAGTGATACGAGGCCGTTGGGATCCAGCACGGCGTTCCGTATTACCCTCCTGAACCCACGGATTCCATATTCTGCTAACAGTCATCGGATGTCGACCAACGGGAGCAGCAATGTCGCGATTCGATAAACCGCAATCGCGATAGGCTACAATCCGATCTTTATCAAAGTCGGAAACGTGATGGTACGCATTTCTCCTCCTTACACGAGGCATCACAACAACGTTTCACCAGGCAACGCCGGTCAACTGCTGTTTGTGTATGAGAAATCGGTTGGAAACTTTCCTCATGTCCGCACGTTGTAGGTTTCGCCAGCGGCGCCAACCTTGTGTGAATGCTCTGAAAAGCTGATCATTTGCATATCACAGCATCTTCTTCCCGTCGGTCAAATTTCGCGTCTGTAGCACGTCATGTTCGTGGTGTAGCAATTTTAATGGCCAGTAGTGTAATTACTCCTAGATATTTTACGGTGGATAGTGTTAACAGAAATTTTTCACAGAAGTGATGTTGTACAGTAGTGGACTTCTTTTTCCACGTATGCGCAATATGTTACATTTATTTAAGTCCAGGGTGAACTGCAAGAGCCTGCATCATTCATCAACCCTCTGCTGGTTATTCTGCAAATCGATACTGCCTTTTGGATTTTGTTATAGATAACTGCATCATTTGCGTTAATGCTAACGAGCACCCGACGCATGCTACTAGATCGCGTATATATATATATATATATATATATATATATATATATATATATATATATATATAGAGAGAGAGAGAGAGAGAGAGAGAGAGAGAGAGAGAGAGAGAGAGTAAACAATGACGGTCCTTTCACAGTCCCTTGGGGTATTCCGTAAATTACCTTTACTTCTCTCGAGTTTGTTCCGTGAAGTGCGACGTGTTGAGGTCTATCTGCATGAAAGTCTTGAATCCAGTCGCAAATCTGATAGCCCGTATTTTCTTCGGCAAACGGCAATGTGAGACGGTATCAAACGCCTTCCTGAAGTCAAGGAACACGGCATCAGCATGAGCGCCGTTGGCTATAGCATCACTGATCTCATGGAGAAATAGGTCGAGGTACGTTTCGGAGGATCTCTGTTTGCGGAATCCTTGCTGATTTTTATAGAGGAGAATTCCACTGTCCAAAAAAGTCAAAATTCTTGAGCAAGAAACATGTTCCGTAATTCTTCGACAGAATCTGTGTAATACCACACAGCTATCTAATTCGCTGCTCATGTGTTTCCAATATTAAGCAATTGTAGGTACTTAACCATTCCGCGATCACTGATCTCTGTATGTACCATTTCGGCGTCCACGCGGTGACTCAAAGGAGAAACCGTATCACGCTCTTATGCAGTGACGCAGTTACGTAAGATCGAGTTCAGTATTTTGGCCTCCTCACTATCATTTTTCGTCTCAGTGACAGTATGTTCACTGAGCAACTGATCGGATCACTGACTTTCGATAAGATCAAAACTTCCGAGGATTTTTAGTCATATCGGTTGTCAAACGTTTCCTTTCAGATTCACTGAACCCTTCTGTCATTGCTGTCCTTACGTTCATTTTCACTTTGTTCAGTTTTGATTTGTCAGTTAGGCATTGACTTCCCTTCATTATGTGTTGAAGTTCTCTTTGCTTGGTTAGTAACTTTCTAATACGGCTATTAAACCACGATAGGTTTTTCCCATCCCTTAAATGGTCGGAACACATTTGTCTAAGCCATTTTTAACAATGCTTTTGGATTTTATTCATTGTGCTACAGATCTTTGTCTTCAGAAGCGTACAGTTGAAGGTTACTACTGAGATGCTCTGTGTAATTTGTATACTGTCATGCTTGCTAAACAAAAGTATTTTTCTTTTTTAACATTCTTTGACACACCTACAATCACAGATGCAGTCACAGCCTAATGATCACTAATGCCGTCCTCTGCGTCAACTGATTAGAAAAATTCAGGTCGGTTTGTTATTAGTAAACCTAAGGCGTTACCTTCACGATGCTATTAACTATTTGTTTTGATCACACGTCTCTCTCATGGCTCAAATGGCTCTGAGCACTATGGGACTCAGCATCTTAGGTCAGAAGTCCCCTAGAACTTAGAACTACTTAAACCTAACTAACCTAAGGACATCACACACACCCCTGCCCTAGGCAGGATTCGAACCTGCGACCGTAGCAGTC
Source organism: Schistocerca serialis cubense (assembly GCF_023864345.2). Taxonomy (NCBI): domain Eukaryota; kingdom Metazoa; phylum Arthropoda; class Insecta; order Orthoptera; family Acrididae; genus Schistocerca; species Schistocerca serialis. The sequence continues at coordinate 165,229,369 of NC_064643.1, read as the reverse complement.
CCGCGGTTCCGGACTGCAGCGCCAGAACCGCTAGACCACCGCGGCCGGCGACTCTCTCATGCATAGCTCTCAGAAGGAAGTGTCTCATTATTAAAATAGAGTGATTATTCACGATAGTGTGATTATTCACGATATTCTGCACGATTTCTCTGAAGCGCTCTTCCACTACAACTTCTGACGCAGGTGGTCTACAAAACAATACGAATACTAAGTTTGTCCCACTTTTGACGCTAGTCTTCATAATATCCCCTGTTTGTCGAATAAGAGAATCCACAAGTTTCTTCGAATATGACATATCCAGCTGAAGCCACTCATTGATGATCATACCCCTTAGTGCCACCAAACTGCGGGGATGTTGATTTCACGGGAGGCCGTAAACAGTCCGAGACATTTTCTATGGAATTAAGATCGGGTGATGCAGCGGATCAGACGACGTACTGTTGGGTGCTTGATTTTTCATGAAACCGAGAATATTTGTGTGCAACCGTGTGAACAAGGCTGTTACCATATTGGAAGACGGCGGCGTCAGGGTGAGGAGACATGGCAGCAAAAAAAGGAGACAGGTGACAAAATATTTCAGAAAGGCGATTAACAGGTGATAAAATATACAAAAAGGGACTAAAACGTGGCAAACAATTTCAAGAAAAGGATATCGCACAAATTAATTTTTTTATTATTGATAAATCCCTAACAAAAAAATCAGGCAAAGACGGCGCATGGGCATTTTTTTCATACACATTTATAATAGCACACATACTGAATGAGAAATCATCATGGCAAAGTAGAATAAACAAACTGATTAAAACGCGTCATTTTACCAAGAACACATAGCCAAAAAATCCCTCTCAATAACGACAGCCGGCCGCGGTGGCCGTGCGGTTCTAGCGCTGCAGTCCGGAACCGCGGGGCTGCTACGGTCGCAGGTTCGAATCCTGCCTCGGGCATGGATGTGTGTGATGTCCTTAGGCTAGTTAGGTTTAAGTAGTTCTAAGTTCTAGGGGACTGATGACCTAAGATGTTAAGTCCCATAGTGCTCAGAGCCATTTTTTGAATAACGACAAAACTGAAACACTACGAAACACTCACAAAGCCGCAAATAACATTCGCTAGCGAAACCATATTTGAAACAACCAGCCCTGGAGCAATATACAGATTACTCAAAATAGAAAGAAGGATAGTCAGAACATCAAAAAGACGGAGTTTGGAAAATAGCTTCAAATGAAAGAGTTTAAGGAGAAATAGAACCCGTGACAAGTGCAACGAAAAAGAAACGGATTTCTTTTCTAGGACATTTGATGAGGACAGCAGAAGAAAGAATTAGCAGGAGAAAAATAGACAAGTTATGGAACGGTGAGATGAGAACGGCATTAGATGGATAGCAGAAATCAAGGAGGACATGATGAAATTGCAGATTACGATGGAGGATTTGAAAGGCAAGACAGACGCGCTCAAGATATTTCACGACAAACACATCACACTACGGATAAAAATTAACAAACAGAGAATGGGAAAGGTGATTTCGGAAGAGGAGAGAGGAGCACGATCTGAAAGAATGAAAAAGTATTGGGCCAACTAAAACAGAAGAATATAATTCATAATATTGACTTTAGTGGTGCAATGTGGGCCTTAAAATTTGGGTTTGTTGGCAACTCGGTGTTAGTAATTCGGTATTGGAAATCACAGTTCACAAGCAAAATTTAGTTAACATTTTTGGAACTGTTGATATTCTACACAACAGTAAGACGATGTGGAAGCAGTTTTTACTTTGGTTATGAGCTGGCAACTACCAAATGTTTACTTCACTTATATATTGTTAAGTAACGCATCATTGTTTAAATTTCACGTCCAACGACAACAGAAATAAAAACTACGACGGTAATATTGACAATCAAAGGTATAGTGACTGCGAGTGGCAACAACGATGCTAAAACGAGACGGTTGTACATTGTTTCTCTGGCTTTGTTAGCCGTCTTGGACGTAATTTCTACTTTTTTTGGTTTGTTTTGTGTTGTCTACCTAGCGAGAGAAGAGAAAGGGATAAATTAGAATTATATATTAATACCTTCAGCTGGGAAAGCAGAAAGGTGGAAGGAGTATATAGTGGGTCTATACAAGGGCGATTTACTTGAGGACAATATTATGGAAATGGAAGAGGATGTAGATGAAGATGAAATGGGAGATACGATACTGCGTGAAGAGTTTGACAGAGCACTGAAAGACCTGAGTCGAAACAAGGCCCCGGGAGTAGACAACATTCTATTGGAACTACTGACGGCCTTGGGAGAGCCAGTCCTGACAAAACTTTACCATCTGGTGAGTAAGAAGTATGAGACAGGTGAAATACCGTCAGACTTCAAGAAAAATATAATAATTCCAATCCCAAAGAAAGCAGGTGTTGCCAGATGTAAAAATTACCGAACTATCACTTTAATAAGTCACAACCGCAAAATAGTAACGCGAATTCTTTACAGACGAATGGAAAAACTGGTAGAAGCCGACCTCGGGGAAGATCAGTTTGGATTCCGTAGAAATGTTGGAACACGTGAGGCAATACTGACCTTACGGCTTATCTTAGAAGAAAGATTAAGGAAAGGCAAACCTAAGTTTCTAGCATTTGTAGACTTAAAGAAAGCTTTTGACAATGTTGACTGGAATACTCTCTTTCAAATTCTAAGGGTGGCAGGGGTAAAACACAGGGAGCGAAAGGCCATTTACAATTTGTACAAAAACCGGATGGTAGTCGAGGGGTATGAAAGGGAAGCAGTGGTTGGGAAGAGAGTGAGACAGGGTTGTAGCCTCTTCCCGATGTTATTCAATCTGTATATTGAGCAAGCAGTAAAGGAAACAAAAGAAAAATTTGGAGCAGGTATTAAAATCCAGGGAGAAGAAATAAAAACTTTGAGGTTCGCCGATGACATCGTAATTCTGTCAGAGACAGCAAAGGACTTGGAAGAGCAGTTGAACGGAATGGACAGTGTCTTGAAAGGAGGATATAAGATGAACATCAACATCAAACCGAGGATAATGGAGTGTAGTGGAATTAAGTCGGGTGACGCTGAGGGAATTAGATTAGGAAATGAGACACTTAAAGTAGGAAAGGAGTTTTGCTATTTGGGGAGCAAAATAACTGATGATGGTCGAAGTAGAGAGGATATAAAATGTTGACTGGCAATGGCAAGGAAAGCGTTTCTGAAGAAGAGAAATTTGTTAACATCGAGTGTAGATTTAAGTGTCAGGAAGTCGTTTCTGAAAGTATTTGTATGGAGAGTAGCCATGTATGGAAGTGAAACATGGACAATAAATAGTTTGGACAAGAAGAGAATAGAAGCTTTCGAAATGTGGTGCTACAGAAGAATGTTGAAGATTAGGTGGGTAGATCACGTAACTAATGAGGAGGTATTGAATAGGATTGGGGAGAAGAGAAGTTTGTGACACAACTTGACTAGAAGAAGGGATCGGTTGGTAGGACATGTCCTGAGGCATCAAGGGATCACAAATTTAGCATTGGAGGGCGGCGTGTAGGGTAAAAATCGTAGAGGGAGACCAAGAGATGAATACACTAAGCAGATTCAGAAGGATGTAGGATGCAGTAGGTACTGGGAGATGAAGGAGCTTGCACAGGATAGATTAGCATGGAGAGCTGAATCAAACCAGTCTCACGACTGAAGACCACAACAACAACAACCTTCAGCTGCTGACGGGCGTTGATATATATCAACCGGGACAGGTGAAAATGTGTGCCCCGCCCGAGACTCGAACCCTGGATCTCCTGCTTACATGGCAGACACACTACCCATCTGAGCCAGCGAGGGCACAGAGGATAGTGCGACTGCGGGGACTATCTCACGCACGCCTCCCGCAAGACCCACATTCTCACCTTATATGTCCACTAACTACGTTCGTAGTGTCCCTACCCAACACACTCATTACTCGTGCACGACATTCTTACCAGATCCCATAAGCGGTCGGGTAATATGTGTACATCCGCACAGAAGAGGAAAGTCAGGGTCGGTATTGCCAGAACTATGTACTTATATGGATATAGTGTCTGTTCCTTCGGACATCTCCGGAAGAACAGACACCATATCCATACAAGTATATAGAGAAATTGATAGTACGCCATTGCAATCACAAGTGTGACTTTAATGTCTGGTGTCTATATAGAAAAGATGGAAGGATTAAAACGGTTGTAATTCGAAAGAGCTCATCTTGATAAATATATTCCAAGAATAATCATCGTCAAAGACAACAAAATAGGAAAAGGTAATTCATTCTTTTAAAACCCCGACACTTCACATTGGACATTATATATGTTTAGGGTTTACCAGCAAGATTTACATCCTGTGGCGAAAATAATTTCAAGAACCTGCATCGAATTTGTAATAACTCGGATCAAAAACAGCGACGAGCACCATTGCCGTCTTTCCTCAAAAGTAACATTCAGTAGCCCGGACGTGGATTTATTCTCACTACAACGATTAAGGATCTGCTTTCATTTTCGTTGAGATTGTGCAGAACCAACAGAAGTAAATCTTCGGTCGCCGCAACTTTGAGGTCTCGGGATCCACATCCCCGAGATTCAGAAGAAGAATTCTTCCTCCAGCGAATCTGTATTGCTGGAGATACAAAAATAGCAATAATAATAATTGTTATTTTCAGAGAATCTTTAAGATCTTTGATAGAAAAGTTCTGCAATTAACTTCACGAACATTCATACCCTACTGGCCATTAAAATCGCTACACCACGAAGATGGCGTGCTACAGACACGAAATTTAACCGACAGCAAGAAGATGCTGTGATATGCAAATGATCAGCTTTTCAGAACATTCACACAAGGTTGGTGCCGGTGGCGACACCTACAACGTGCTGACATGAGGAAAGTTTCCAACCGATTTCTCATAAACAAACAGCAGTTGACCGGCGTTGCCTGGTGAAACGTTGTTGTGATGCCTCGTGTAAGGAGGAGAAATGCGTACCATCACGTTTCCAACTTTGGTAAAGGTGGGATTGTAGCCAATCGCGATTGTGGTTTATCGTATCGCAACATTGCTGCTCGTGTTGGTCGAGATCCAATGACTGTTAGCAGGATATGGAATAGATGGGTTCAGGAGGGTAATACGGAACGCCGTGCTGGACCCCAACGGCCTCGTATCACTAGCAGTCGAGATGAAAGGCATCTTATCTACACGGCTGTAACGGATCGTGCAGCCACGTCTCGATCCCTGAGTCAACAAATGGGGACGTTTGCATGACAACAACCATCTGCACCAACAGTTCGACGACGTTTGCAGCAGCATGGACTATCAGCTCGGAGACCATGGCTGTGGTTACCCTTGATGCTGCATCACAGAGAGGAGCGCCTGCGATGGTGTACTCAAGGACGAACCTGGATGCACGAATGGCAAAACGTCATTTTTTCGGATGAATCCAGGTTCTGTTTACAGCATCATGATGGCCGCATCCGTGTTTGGCGACATCGCGGTGAACGCCCATTGGAAGCGTGTATTCGTCATCGCCATGCTGGCGTATCACCTCGCGTGATGGTACGGAGTGCCATTGGTTACACGTCTCGGTCACCTCTTGTTCGCATTGACGGCACTTTGAACAGTGGGCGTTACATTTCAGATGTGTTACGACCCGCGCTCTACCCTTCATTCGATCCCTGCGAAACCCTACATTTCAGCAGGATAATGCACGACTGCATGTTGCAGGTCCTGTACGGGCGTTTCTGGATACAGAAAATGTTCGACTGCTGCCCTGGCCAGCACATTCTCCAGATCTCTTACCAGTTGAAAATGTCTGGTCAATGATGGCCGAGCAACTGGCTTGTCACAATAGGCCAATCACTACTCTTGATGAACTGTGATATCGTGTTGAAGCTGCATGGGCAGCTGTACCTTTACACGCCATCCAAGCTCTGTTTGACTCAATGCCCAGGCGTATCAAGGCCGTTATTACGGCCAGAGGTGGTTGTTCTGGGTACCGATTTCTCAGGATCTACGCACCCAAACTGCGTGCAAATATAATCACATGTCAGTTCTAGTATAATATATTTGTCCAATGAATACCCATTTGTCATCTGCATTTCTTCTTGGTGGAGCAATTTTAATGGCCAGTAGCGCATTTTGATACTAGCGAACTCAATCATCTAAACCTACCGGGTAATTCCGATTGGCGCACAACCGTGAGACAACGACCTTGGCCCAGTGCTAACATCGTCTCCCGTCAGATCACTGAAGTTAAGCGATGCCCGGCTGGGATAGCACCTGGATTGGTGAACATCAAGCGGGGTGCACTCAGCCCCTCTGAGGCAAACTTGATTGAGAAGCAGCGGCTCCAGTCTCGTAAACTGACATATGGCCGGCAGAGTGGTGTGCTGACCACATGTCCCTCGGTATCCGCATCCAGTGACGCCTGTGGCTTGCGGATGACATGGAGGCCGGTCGATATCGTTGGGTCTTCCAAGTTCTGTTCGGACGGAGTTTAGTTTAGTCTAGAATCATGAAATTTGGCAAAAAGGAAGATTTTATACTATAGCAAAGGGAAAAATCCGAAAACTGAAAATTTGTAATGATGTCATACGAAAAAATAGGTCTTCTGTCATTTGTTATCCGACGTCAAATTTGAAATTAAAACAATCAGTAGTTCTGCATTCAGGCTGACTGAGTCGCAATGGGAAAAATCAGACAAGGAATGACTCTATTGCTCATATGACGCGTTTCAGAATTGATCCATTATCAGACGTCCAGGAGCGATTATTGCACGTAGATATGGCGTTTCAGGTCGTATGCTAAACAGGCATTCGCAGGCTATCAGCAATAATGTCTTTCCCTGCCTGATACTTGACTCTTACCATTGCGACCTTGGGCGGCCTGAATGGAGAACTACTCATTATTATAATAATGGTCACCTGCCTCGTGCATGACTTTATGTCACATTTACATTATTGAAATTAAAACATTCACGAAAATCTTGGAATCCCTGGAGCGGATATCTTGCCAGTATCAATGTCGATAACCGGTAAAAATGGTCGATATCCCCGAGTCCCAAAATGGATGAAGTGTCTGCATACGTAATAAGTTTGTTCAGAACACTCAGTACACGAATCCAGCTCGAAACTGACCAATTTTGTTCTTTCCTTTCAGAGCAGCTGTCTCAAACGCATTTGACTTTCTGATGTTATTCATCTTTTTAATCTCCTCTTAGGGCCGCCTTCGGCTTTGCTTCTCCTTTTACTTTTCCTCTAATTCAATTTTTCTTTTCTTTTTACATTCTTTCTTATAAACATTATAATTTGCGTTTGCTTGCTGTTCACACTTAATGAGCTGTCAGTCAATGGGCACAAAAAAATTTGTGGTATTATAACAAAGCATGCCTCACAATCAAGACACTGTTCGGAAATCCTTCGGCCATCGCTGCCTTGTTTTATCCTAAAATGTACTTAGAAATGGAATATCTTCTGTTTATGTCCGCACTTCCACGAGACAGTGTAAGCAGAGCCTCAACAAGTTTTGAAATTCTGGATACCTTAACTCTATTGATTATGTCTTTTTGAGTTGTGCTGCTGCCAGTAATTGTCAATACCTTTGTTGTCTAAAGCTGTGCCATCTTTTACAAATTGTGGAACCTTACATTTATCTAAGAAGTAATCTTGCCGGACACCGAACGGTATCGTGTGTGCAACCTTCAACATGTCATTGCAGCTTTTCCTCTTTATTCCTTCTCTGAGGTCTAAACCCTTTGTGTGGTGCACATAATAATTATGTCTTTTAAATCAGTTGTTTGCAAGATGCGACGTATTGTCTTTAAAAACCATAACTTGTCACGCACTTAGAGCTCACTAAGCTCTTCGGTTACTTGCCCATTAACAGTACTTATTCAAGAGCAAACAGGTTAGCCAATGTAAAGAGTTCATTATGAAGAACGTTAGAAATGTTCACAATCTTTCTCAAAGAGGAAACCTTCAAAAGACGAGCCACAAAGGGTTTCAAGTATGTTTTCGATTTCCGTATGCAACTTGTGAATCAAGGGCAAACGTTGTTCCTCAGATGAAATTAAGAAACCAAGTTCTGCTTCCACTGAAGATATCCGTAAAGCATTCAAAATGGCATTTAGGATTTGGATGTAACAGTAGCGGAATTCTGTACTAGAGGTATATGCTTAAGAAAGTAATACCATTCTACTGTTGCAAAATCCTGATGGCTGAAGATCTTACAGCAAGTCACCTTGCAGTTGTAAGCCTCAAAAACAATTGATATGGGATGTTAAAGCTAGACTGAATTCCTTCAAATTCTTCCCAGTGAACAAGCCAATAGTCAAACTATTAGTAAATATTGACAAAAAATTCTTATGTTTATTCACTTAAACATTAAAAGCTTTAAACAGGGATTATGCATCGAATGAATTTTTAAAGTTACAAAGTTACAATGTTGGTGTTTATTTGTTTGCCTCGGGTATACTCAACATCACTATTTTAAAACATAACCACTTTTTTAACGATTTTAGGTCCGTTCAGATCCCAGCATAAGGCATTTATTTAGAGACAAATTCGCTTCACAAAGTGCTTGACATAATTTCTGATGTATCGTTTCACCATATGCTTTGCCGATGAAGAAAGTTCTTAGATGACGCATTCTTATGCAACACTATCTCTCCGACCAAAGTGTAATGGTCGCTTGTAATTCTGTTTATCTTTGACATTGATAGTTTCATCCAAACTCAATGTGTAATATGATGAACATGCTTCTTCTAACATATGTTCCCAGAAATATTGTGCCAGTCCATCAGCTGTTAGGTAGCTCACCTCCATAGATGAAATTGAAAAATGTTCGGTAACACTATGAGGGAACATCTTAAAAACATTACAGATATCTACACGTACATGTACATAGATACTCCGCAAGCCACCGTACAGTGTGTGACGGAGGGTACCTTGTACTACTACGAGTCGTTTCCTTTCATCTATGTCTACATCTACATATACCTGATTACTCCGCTATTCACAATTAAGTGCCTGGCAGAGGGTTCAATGAAACACCTTCAGGCTGTCTCTCTACCGTTCCACTCTCGAACGGCACGCGGGAAGAACGATCACTCAAGTTTTTCTGTGCGAGCCCTGATTTCTCTTATTTTATCGTGATGATCATTTCTCCCTATGTAGGTGGGTGCCAACAGAATGTTTTCGCAATCGGAGGAGAAAACTAGTGATTGAAATTTCATGAGAAGATCCCGTCGGAAAAAAAACGCCTTTGTTTTAATGATTGCCATTCCAATTCACGTATCATGTCTGTGACACTATCTCCCCTATTTCGCGATAATACAAAACGAGCTGCCCTTCTTTGTACTTTTTCGATGCCATCCGTTAGTCCCACCTGATGCGGATCCCACACCGCACAGCAATACTCCAGAATAGGGCGGACAAGCGTGGTGTAAGTAGCCTCTTTAGTAGACCTATTCTGCCAATGAATCGCAGTCTTTCGTTTGCTCTACCCACAACATTACCTATGTGATCGTTCCAATTGAGGGTATTTGTAATTGTAATCCCTAAGTATTTAGTTGAATTTACAGCCTTCAGATTTGTGTGACTTATCGCTTAATCGAAATTTAGCTGATTTCTTTTAGTACTTATGTGCATGACTTCACACTTTTCCTTATACAGGGTCGATTGCCACTTATCACACCATACAGATATCTTATCTAAATCATTTTGCAAGTGGTTTTGATCGTCTGATGACTTTGCAAGACGGTATATGACAGCATCATCTGCAAACAATCTAAGACGGCTATTCAGATTGTCTCCTATGTCGTTAATATAGATCAGGAACAATTCAGGGCCTATAACACTTCCTTGGGGAACGCCGGATATTACTTCTGTTTTACTCGATGACTTTCCGTCTATTACTACGAACTGTGACCTTTCTGACAGGAAATCACGAATCCAGTCGCACAACTGAGGCGATACTCCGTAGGCACGCAGTTTGGTTAGAAGACGCTTGTGACGAACAGTGTCGAAAACCTTCTGGAAATCTAAAAATATGGAATCAATTTGACATCCCCTGTCGATAGCACTTATTACTTCATGAGTATAACGAGCTAGTTGTGTTTCACAAGAACGATATTTTCTGAAACCGTGCTGACTATATGTCAATAAATCGTTTTCTTCGAGGTACTTCATAATGTTCGAATACAGTATATGTTCCAAAACCCTACTGTAAATCGACGTTAGTGATATAGGCATGTAATTCAGTGGATTACTCCTACCTCCCTTTTTGGGTATTGGTGTGACTTGAGCAATTTTCCAGTCTTTAGGTACGGATCTTTCTGTGAGCGAGTGGTTGTACATAATTGCTAAATATGGAGCTATTTTATCAGCGTACTCTGAGAGGAACCTGACTGGTATACAATCTGGACCGGAGGTCTTGCCTTTATTAAGTGGTTTAAGCTGCTTCGTTACACCGAGGATGTCTACTTCTATGTTTCTCATCTTGGCAGTTGTTCTTGACTGGAATTCAGGAATATTTACTTCGTCGTCTTTGGTGAAGGAGTTCCGGAAAACTATATTTAATAACTCTGCTTTAGTAGCACTGTCAGTCACTTCACCGTTGTTATCTTGCAGTAAAAGTACTGATTGCATCTTGCCACTGGTGTGCTTTATGCATGACCAGAATCTCTTTGGGTTTTCTGCCAGATTTGGAGACAGAGTTTTGTTGTCGAAATTATTAAAAGCATCTCGCATTGAAGTACGCACTATATTTCGAACTTCTGCAAAAGTTTGAAAGTCATGGGGATCTTGCGTTTTTTCTTTTAAATTTGGCGTGCTTTTTTCGCTGCTTCTGCAACAGCGATCTGACCCGTTTTATGTACCATGGGGGATCAGTACCATCACTTATTAATTTATGTGGTATACTTCTCTCAATTGCTGTCGATACTGTCTTTTTGAAATCATTCCACAACTTTACTACGCTTACATGATCAGATCAGAATGAGTGAAGACTGTCTCTTAGAACGGCGTTAAAACCCTGTGTGTCAGCTTTTTTTAAAAATAGATACACTTCGCGTTTCTTTTTGATGGTTGTAGGTGTTACGGTATTCAGCCTAGCAGCAACTGCCTTGTGGTCGCTAATCCCTGTATTCGTCATGATATTCACTATTGTCCAGGATTATTTGTAGGTACCGAGTTCGAGTCTCGGTCGGGCACACATTTTAATCTGCGAGGAAGTTTCATACCAGCGCACACGCCGCTGCTGAGTGAAAATCTCATTCTGCAAACATCCCCCAGGCTGTGGCTAAGCCATGTCTCCGCAGTATCCTTTCTTTCAGGAGTGCTAGTTCTGCAAGGTTCGCAGGAGAGCTTCTGTAAAGTTTGGAAGGTAGGAGACGAGATACTGGCAGAAGTAAAGCTGTGAGGACCGGGCGTGAGTCGTGCTTCGGTAGCTCAGATAGTAGAGCACTTGCCCGCGAAAGGCAAAGATTGTAAGAGGTATGCGTTGCCTGCGATATGTAAGGTATAAGAGAATCGCTGACCAGAGAGCAGTTTTGACTCAGTAGGAACTGTGTAGCCGTAGCAGTAAGTTGTTGCTAGCGAGCAATCTGGTGTATCGTGTTGGCTGGGCCGGTCGTGGTGCAGCGATGGCGGAGCCTGAGCGTTATAGTACAAGGTAAAAGCAGCCTCGCGCATATCTAGTAATGTTATGTGAACTCACATGTAAATCTTTTAATAATGTCTTAATAATAATCTTTGTCATATAAAGTAATTTCTAACAAGTATTCATTTCAATTTAAAGAATTTACTAATTTCTTCAATCCATGATCATTCCGATTGTTGCAAAAGAAAAATCAGTTGCTTCCTTTCATAAATGACAAATCTATGGGCCAACATTGCACAGAGCTGTGCCGGAAAAAGCTTTTAATAGTCTGAGACGGTTTCCTTTGATGCCGTAGAGTTCTAGTTTCTCTAGTAGTGGCGTGTGCTCAACACAGTCGAAGGCCTTGCTTAGGTCACAGAATGAGACCTGAGCAAAGCCTTTGTTCTCAAAAACTTTGAGGATGTAACTGACTACCGTGTTGATTGCATCAATGGTCGACAGATTCTTCCTAAACCCGTATTGTGTAGCATTAATTATTCCTACATTCTCAAAGTGAGATGATAATTGTTGGTACATGATGCATTCTATTACCTTGGAGAATGCAGGTACCATTGAAATAGGCCTGTAACTAGATGGAGAGTCTTTATCTCCCTTTTTGTATACTGGGACGATCCTAGACAGCTTTAACTCATCAGGAAAATATCCCTCAAGTAAGTACTTGTTTATGCAATGTGTTACAGGCTACAGAATGCAATCACACACTTTTTTTAGCAGGTTGCATGATATGCCATATATATCTAAGCTACCAGATGATTTCAGTTGTTTTATGACCCCTTGTACATATCTAGGCGATACTTCGGAGAAGGTTAGCATGCTTGTATTTAGTGACTGTCTACCCCAATTTTGGGAGATTAACTCTGATGGACTAATGTCTGGTTTGATAATTGCGTCTCCTATTTCTTTCACCGAATTAACAAAAAACTCATTGAGTGTTTGTGGTGGGATATTAATTTTGTCTTTTTTAGTATCTGTGGCAGCACTGTTAATTACTTTCCAAGCGGTTTTGCATTTATTGGTGGAATTATTTATGCTGTTGGCATTGTAGGTTTTTTTGGCTTGCACGATGGCTTTTTTGTATTCATTCCTGCATTCCACCTAGGCTTATTTGGCACAGTCAGACTTCATACTATTTTATATATTGTACAGTAACGAAACTTGTTTCTTTAGATCTGTCAGCTGTTTAGTGTACCATATATTTTGTCTGTTTTGAGATCTGGATTTGTGGCTGCTGTCCATTATTTTGATGTTCTTTATGGGAATACTATGGTTAAATAGGGTCAAGAATGCATTAAAAAATCTATCAAATATTATTTTGGCTGGCAGGTCATTAATTGATGTTTAATGTCTATCGACACTACAATGGCCAAACGCAGCCATGGTCTCCGAGCTGATAGTCCATGCTGCTGCAAACTTCATCGAACTGTTGGTGCAGATGGTTGTTGTCTTGCAATTATCCCCATCTGTTGACTCAGGGATCGAGACGTGGCTGCACCATCCGTTACAGCCATGCGGATAAGATGTCTGTCATCTCGACTGCTAGTGATACGAGACCATTGGGATCCAGCACGGCGTTCCGTATTACCCTCCTGAACCCACGGATTCCATATTCTGCTAACGGCCATTGGATCTCTACCAACGTGAGCAGCAATGTCGCGATACGATAAACCGCAATCGCGATAGGCTACAATCCGACCTTTATCAAGGTAGGAAACGTGCTGGTACGCATTTCTTCTCCTTACACGTGGCATCATAACAATGTTTCTCCAGGCAACGCCGGTCAACTGCTATTTGTGTATGAGATGTCGGTTGGAAACTTTCCTCATGTCAGCATGTTGTAGGTGTCGTCACCGGCGCCAACCTTGTGTGAATGCTCTTGAAAGCTAATCATTTGCGTATTACAGCATCTTCTTCCTGTCGGTTAAATTTCACGTCTGTAGCACGTCATCATCGTGGTGTATCAATTTTAATGGCCAGTAGTGTATTTCGTATCGGTTTGCAACTATACGTCCAGATATTTAAACGACGTGACTGTCAAGTAGGAAAATACTACTGCTGTATCCCAACATTATGGGTTTATTATTTCTTACTCATCCGCATTAGCTTACATTTTTCTACATTAGTGCTAGGTGCCATTCGACACAACAACTAAAAATTTTGTGTCAGTCTTCTTGTATGTTTCTACAGTCACTCAACTGCGAAACTTTACCGTACACCACAGCATCGTCAGCAAACTACCCCATATTGCTGCTCGCCTTGTTCGCCAAATCATTTGTGTATGTTGATAATAATGGCGGTCCTGTCACACTTCCCTTGGGCGCTCCTGACGATACCCTTGTCTCTGATGAAAACTCGCCGTCGAGGGCAACATACTAGGTTCTATTATTTAAGAAGTCTTCGAGCCACTCACTTATCTGCGAAGTTATTCCATATTTAACAGCCTGCAATGGGGCACCGTGTCAAACGCTTTCCGGAAATCCAGAATTGTGGAATCTGTCTGTTGCCCTTGATCCACAGTTCGGAGTATATCATGTGAGAAATGGGCAAGCTGAGTTTCTCACGAGCCATGCTTTCTGAAACCGTGTGGATTCATGAACATAAGCTCTTCAGTCTCAAGAAAATTTATTATATTTGAACTGAGAATGTGTTTAAGGATTCTGCAGCGAACTGATGTTAGGTATACTGGTCTGTAATTCTGCGCGTCTGTTCTTTTGCCCTTCTCATATACATCTACACCTACATTTATACTCCGCAAGCCACCCAACGGTGTGTGGCAGAGGGAACTTTACGTGCCACTGTCATTACCTCCCTTTCCTGCTCCTCTGGAAACCTGGACAGCAAGCTACACCGCGATGCTGAGCGCCTCTCTTGCAGAGTCTACCACTTGAGTTTGCTAAACATCTCTGTAACGCTATCACGCTTACCAAATAACCCTGTGACGAAACGCGCCGCTCTTCTTTGGACCTTCTCTATCTCCTCTGTGAACCCGACTTGGTACGGATCCCATACTGATGAGCAATACTCAAGTATAGGTCGAACGAGTGTTTTGCAAGCACATCCCTTGTTGATGGACTACATTTTCTAAGGAGTCTCCCAATGAATCCCAACCGGGCACCCGCCTTACCAACAATTAATTTCATATGATCATTCCACTTCAAATCATTCCGTACGCATACTCCCAGATATTTTACAGAAGTAACTGCTACCAGTGTTTGTTCTGTTATCATATAATCATACAATAAAGGATCCTTCTTTCTGTGTATTCGTAATACATTATATTTCTCTATGTTAAGGGTCAGTTGCCACTCCCTGCACCAAGTGCCTATCCGCTGCAGATTTTCCTGCATTTCGCTGCAATATTCTAATGCTGCAACTTCTCTGTATACTACAGCATCATCCGCGAAAAGCCGAATGGAACTTCCGACACTATCTACTAGGTCATTTGTATATATTGGGAAAAGCAATGGTCCCATAACACTCCCCTGTGGCACGCCAGAGGTTACTTTAACGTCTGTAGACGTCTCTCCATTGATAACAACATGCTGTGTTCTGTTTGCTAAAAACTCTTCATTCCAGCCACACAGCTGGTCTGATATTCCGTAGGCTCTTACTTTGTTTATCAGGCGACAGTGCGGAACTGTATCGAACGCCTTCCGGAAATCAAGGAAAATGGCATCTACCTGGGAGCCTGTATCTAATATTTTCTGGGTCTCATGAACAAATAGAGCGAGTTGGGTCTCACACGATCGCTGTTTTCGGAATCCATGTTGATTCCTACAGAGTAGATTCTGGGTTTTCTGAAATGACATGATACACGAGCAAAAAACATGTTCTAAAATTCTACAACAGATCGGTCAGAGATATAGGCCTATAGTTTTGCGCATCTGCTCGACGACCCTTCTTGAAAACTGGAAGTACCCGTGCTCTTTTCCAATCATTTGGAACCTTCCGTTCCTCTAGAGACTTGAGGTACACGGCTGTTAGAAGGGGGGCATGTTCTTTCGCGTACTCTGTGTAGACTCGAATAGATATTCCGTCAGGTCCAGTGGACTTTCCTCTGTTGAGTGATTTCAGTTGCTTTTCTATTCCTTGGACACTTATTTCGATGTCAGCCATTTTCTCGTTCGTCAGGAGTCACCTGCACTTTTTTCCAGTCGCTTGGGACTTTGCATTGGACGAGAGATTCGCGATAAATGCAAGCTAGGTAAGGGGCCAGAACTGTAGAATACTCTTTGAGAAACAGAATTGGGAGTCCATCCGGATGTGGTGACATATTTGTTTCCAACTCTTTCAGTTGTTTCTCTACGCCAGGTATGTTTATTACTATGTCGTCCATACGGGAGTCTGTTCGATGGTCAAACGACGCTATGTTTCTACTATTCTCCCGTGCGAACGATTTCTTAAACGTGAAATTTAAAACTTCGGCTTTCTTTTGGCTATTTTCAACTGCCACATCAGAATGGACAACAAGTGACTGGATTGAATTCTTAGGCTGGCTTAGCGTTTTCACATAGGACCAGAATTTTCTTGGATTCAATGTCAGATCGTTTGTTAAGGTATGACGGTGGTAGCTGTTGTATGCTTCATGCATGATCTTTTCACAGAGACACGAATCTCTCCTAAATTGTGTTTGTCGTTACTTGCGCGTACTCTTTTGAAGGGAGAGTGCTACCGCTTCTGCTTTCTTAGCATTTTCCGAATCTCCGCTCCGGTTAGATTTTATCTGCTGCCATCACTGGAGATCTCCAAAAAGTTAAATAAATGAACATGAATACAGTAGTGGCAAGTAAATGGGAATAACTTATTTTCTTCCTAAAAGTGCAAAAAAGTTAGAAAAAAAAAGGTGGAAAGAATTCGAGACTGCGAAGAAAGATGACAATGTTTGAAAAAGGTGAGAATTGTGTGAACATGCACAAAGAAAAGCAACATTTGGTCGCCTAAAATGCGGAAATCAACATTCTGGTTGATGTTCACGGCAACCTCAGTGACTGGGCCCAAGACATGGTATGAAAAGCATCCCCAAAACTGTACAGGAGCACCTCCAGCCTGAATTGCACCCTCCACACACTGCGGCTCAAATACCTCATCGGGCTGTTTAAATACTCGACGATTTGCATCATTTTAAAAGAGGCAAAATTGCGACTTATCGGACCACACTATACGCGTCCCAGTCAGTTACTGACCACTTTGCATGTTGTTCGGCCGACTGAAGACGTGTTGCTTCATGTGAGGCTTTGAGCAATGGCCTTTCATGATATACACTCCTGGAAATTGAAATAAGAACACCGTGAATTCATTGTCCCAGGAAGGGGAAACTTTATTGACACATTCCTGGGGTCAGATACATCACATGATCACACTGACAGAACCACAGGCACATAGACACAGGCAACAGAGCATGCACAATGTCGGCACTAGTACAGTGTATATCCACCTTTCGCAGCAATGCAGGCTGCTATTCTCCCATGGAGACGATCGTAGAGATGCTGGATGTAGTCCTGTGGAACGGCTTGCCACGCCATTTCCACCTGGCGCCTCAGTTGGACCAGCGTTCGTCCTGGACGTGCAGACCGCGTGAGACGACGCTTCATCCAGTCCCAAACATGCTCAATGGGGGACAGATCCGGAGATCTTGCTGGCCAGGGTAGTTGACTTACACCTTCTAGAGCACGTTGGGTGGCACGGGATACATGCGGACGTGCATTGTCCTGTTGGAACAGCAAGTTCCCTTGCCGGTCTAGGAATGGTAGAACGATGGGTTCGATGACGGTTTGGATGTACCGTGCACTATTCAGTGTCCCTCGACGATCACCAGTGGTGGTACGGCCAGTGTAGGAGGTCGCTCCCCACACCATGATGCCGGGTGTTGGCCCTGTGTGCCTCGGTCGTATGCAGTCCTGATTGTGGCGCTCACCTGCATGGCGCCAAACACGCATACGACCATCATTGGCACCAAGGCAGAAGCGACTCTCATCGCTGAAGACGACACGTCTCCATTCGTCCCTCCATTCACGCCTGTCGCGACACCACTGGAGGCGGGCTGCACGATGTTGGGGCGTGAGCGGAAGACGGCATCGATGTACTGTGGAGACCTCACGCCCCACGTGTTGAGCAATTCGGCGGTACGTCCACCCGGCCTCCCGCATGCCCACTATACGCCCTCGCTTAAAGTCCGTCAACTGCACATACGGTTCACGTCCACGCTGTCGCGGCATGCTACCAGTGTTAAAGACTGCGATGGAGCTCCGTATGCCACGGCAAACTGGCTGACACTGACGGCGGCGGTGCACAAATGCTGCGCAGCTAGCGCCATTCGACGGCCAACACCGCGGTTCCTGGTGTGTCCGCTGTGCCGTGCGTGTGATCATTGCTTGTACAGCCCTCTCGCAGTGTCCGGAGCAAGTATGGTGGGTCTGACACACCGGTGTCAATGTGTTCTTTTTTCCATTTCCAGGAGTGTATGTAACTCACGATACCCATTTCATGAAGTTTCCTTCGCAGTGTTCAGTAGGGGTCTAGTTGAGACGATTCTGTATTCTGTGAAAGCAGCAATTGCTGTCGGTTCTGCAAACCGGAAGTCGTCGGTCCATGAAGCGTGGAATCTTTTTACCAACGCTTTCCTTGCGCCGTTTTACAAGGTTGCGAATGGTGTACAACTAATTGCAGACACGATGAATAGTCCACGTTGATACACCAAGAAATCGGGCGAAGTCATTCAGGCTGTTGCCAGGGACGCATCCAGACACGAAACCTCCTTTCTGTCATCCTGTTACGTGTTCACACCGCGACCTGTTTACTGCTTATACGAGCGTTGCGTAAAACTACCGGTACATACACACCACTTCCTCGCCACGACTTGCGTCAACGGAGGATCGTCACGTGATCACTTGGCAACAGCTCTATATGATTTACGGAGCTACAAAGCGACCTACCGACCAGTGTGCTCATTTAAGAGTTGACTAATATTCTGTCCGGAGAGCTTGGTCAGAAGCCGTCGAACACTGCTGACAGAAAACAACTTCAAAGAGCGTTGCGGCGCTCTCAATCCGAAAAAGGCAGCCTTTTCTGTGGACACTGGTGGCACATAAGATATGCACGGTGTTACAAAAAGGTACGGCCAAACTTTCAGGAAACATTCCTCACACACAAAGAAAGAATATATGTTATGTGGACATGTGTCCGGAAACGCTTACTTTCCATGTTAGAGCTCATTTTATTACTTCTCTTTAAATCACATTAATCATGGAATGGAAACACACAGCAACAGGACGTACCAGCGTGACTTCAAACACTTCGTTACAGGAAATGTTCAAAATGTCCTCCGTTAGCGAGGATACATGCATCCACCATCCGTCGCATGGAATCCCTGATGCGCTGATGCAGTACTGGAGAATGGCGTATTGTATCACAGCCGTCCACAATACGAGCACGAAGAGTCTCTACATTTGGTACCGGGGTTGCGTAGACAAGAGCTTTCAAATGCCCCCATAAATGAAAGTCAAGAGGGTTGAGGTCAGGGGAGCGTGGAGGCCATGGACTTGGTCCGCCTCTACCAATCCATCGGTCACCGAATCTGTTGTTGAGAGGGGTACGAACACTTCGACTGAAATGTGCAGGAGCTCCATCGTGCATGAACCAAATGTTGTGTCGTACTTGTAAAGGCACATGTTCTAGCAGCACAGGTAGAGTATCCCGTATGAAATCATGATAACGTGCTCCATTGAGTGTAGGTGGAAGAACATGGGGCCCAATCAAGACATCACCAACAATGCCTGCCCAAACGTTCACAGAAAATCTGTCTTGATGACGTGATTGCACAATTGCGTGCGGATTCTCGTCAGCCCACGCAAGTTGATTGTGAAAATTTACAATTTGACTACGTTGGAATGAAGCCTCATCCGTAAAGAGAACTTTTGCACTGAAATGAGGACTGACACATTGTTGGATGAATCATTCGCAGAAGTGTTCCCGTGGAGGCCAATCAGCTGCTGATAGTGCCTGCACACACTCTCCAAACAGTGACGTGGTCAACGTTACCTTGTACAGCAGCAAATTCTCTGACGCTGACATTAGGGTTATCGTCAACCGCACGAAGAATTGCCTCGTCCATTGCAGGTGTCCTCGTCGATCTAGGTCTTCGCCAGTCGCGAGTCATAGGCTGGAATGTTCCGTGCTCCCTAAGATGCCGATCAATTGCTTCGAACGTCTTCCTGTCGGGACACCTTCGTTCTGGAAATACGTCTCGATACAAACGTACCGCGCCACAGCTAATGCCCCCGTGCTAATTCATCCATCAAAGAGGCATCTGCCAACTCCGCATTTGTAAACATTGCACTGACTGCAAAACCACGTTCGTGATGAACACTAACCTGTTGATGCTACGTACTGACGTGCTTGATTCTAGTACTGTAGAGCAATGATTCGCATGTCAACACAAGCACCGAAGTCAACATTACCTTCCTTCAATTGGGCTAACTGGCGGTGAATCGGGGAAGTACAGTACATACTGACGAAACTAAAATGAGCTCTAACATGGAAATTAAGCCTTTCCGGACACATGCCCACATAACATCTTTTCTTTATTTGTGTGTGAGGAATGTTTCTTGAAAGTTTGGCCGTACCTTTTTGTAACACCCTGTATTTGACTCTGGTTGGACCATGAAAATCTGTGGTGTCACCGCCAGACACCACACTTGCTAGGTGGTAGCTTAAATCGGCCGCGGTCCATTTAGTGCATGTCGGACCCGCGTGTCGCCACTGTGTGATCGCAGACCGAGCGCCACCACAACGCAGGTCTCGAGAAACGATATAGCACTCGCCCCAATTGTACGGACGACATTGCTAGCGACAATACGGACGAAGCCTTCCTCTCATTTGCCGAGAGACAGTTAGAATAGCCTTCTGCTAAGTCCATGGCTACGACCTAGCAAGGCGCCATTAGCCTTACCTAGTTTGAGAGTTATCGTATAAATGTCTCAAGAAGAACGTGTAAACCAACAAAGAATAAAGTTAAGTATATTCCAAAGCTACGTATTTTCTTTATAGCAGTCATAACGTATCTTGTTCCAGACTTGACGCCAGTCGGCGTGTGTGTACGCGTGCCTTTCGGCTCCCTTGTCAGTGTGGCGTAACTAGCTTGTTACGCCACAACAGATTGGCGACGAGGCTTAAAGGATCGTGTTCTTTCTACTTGCTTTGCTCTGATTTACTTGTGTCATGGCTTCGCCACAATCTCCAAATGTACTGTCCGAATTTTATCGCTTGCAGAATCAGCAGACGCAGGCGTTATTCGATGCCCTTGGACAGCTCGTCCAGGGTCATCGTGCACTGCAACACGATGCGGCAGCCGCCGCTTCACCGCTACCGCAGCCACAACAAAATCAGCTTCCCTCTTTGAATACAGCAGTTAATCTTGTTACAGAAGCTGCTCTATATCGTAAATCTATCACTAGTAAACTCCATTTAGAGCTATACCTAAATTTATTCTTCTTAACGAGCACATTAATTTATAATATTACAATAAAAATTTGATTTTAATTTTTATTTTGTGTTCATACTCGATAGTTCCTAACGTGTTAAGTAACTGTTACAATTATCAAATGCTAAGGAAAGGTGTACAGTTATTTTTGCTCCTTATGCAATTAATCACGGGGGGATTGGTATATTCTCTGATATGTGAAAGGCATTTCACCAAGTACATAGCAGGTTACTTTTAAGTAAGTTACACCATTTCCGTGTAACACTTAATGACGCAAAACGTTTCATATTGTATATACCTGACAGAGGCCTTTCCGAGGAACTGGGGTTACTAACTAGGGTTTCCCAATTTGTTTATTCATCCACTAAAATTTGGTCCAGAAAACGGACACTAATTACGTTTGGTGTCTCACAAGGTTCCATCGTAGTACCCTTACTTCTTGTATGTATTAATGAGCTTTTGTGACCTTTCATGACATTAATAGATGTCAAGTTTGTTTTGTTTGCAGATGATCAACCATTATAGTAAACAGCAAATAAAGTATAGCTTTAGAAAGATCGGTTACAGAAATTATTTGTCACTAAACTTTGAAAAAACACTACATGCAGTTCAGAACACGTAAGAGGCTTCCTCTCAGTATAGGTCTGAGATGTGATCAAAGACAAATATAAAAGGCTGACAGTGTTAAATTCTTGGGATTAAAATGATAATAAATTCAATTGAAAGGAGCGAATCAAAAAACTGCTGAAGCGCCCAAAAAAATCTTCATTTGCAATGCAGACGTTGTCAAACGGAGGAGACTCGCATTCAATAATGTCATGCGTGGTCATTATTTCCGGAAAACTCATGAAGCCAAGCTAAAGTTTTCCGCAGCCAAATGCATTAATACGAATTATTTGAAGTATGAACTCGAGAACATCCTGTAGAGGTTTGATGGTACCAGTTACAGTTTTCCAATGTACTTATTCCTCAATGTAAAATGTCGTAAATAATATATCTCTTTCCAAGCCTATATCTCTTTCCAAGCCAATATCTCTGTTCGTGAAATCAATTCTAGAAATAAGAATAATCTTTATATATATATTGAAAGTCACTTGCTTTGATCCTGAAACATGTCCGTTATTCATAAACATACAGGGTGACAATTATTGAACTATATGAAATAAAATCGTCATAACTTCTGAACAGTTAGCTTTAGGACGTTTAAACTACAAGGATTGCCGCGGGGCATGATGGGAATTAGTATGTGCATATGTTTTGATTTAGCGACGAAGCCCACTTTCATTTGTATGGCTTCGTCAATAAGCAAAATTGGGGCATTTGGGGGACCGAGAATCCGCGTTTCGCGACCGAGAAGTCTTTTCACCCTCAACGGGTGACCGTGTGGTGTGCAATTTCCTGTCATGGAATAATCGGGGCACGGTGACTACCGAACGGTACATGAAGGTTTTGGAAGATGATTGCATCCCAATTATCCAAAGTAACCCTGATTTCGACACTATGTGGTTCATGCAAGACGGTGCTCGACGCCATCGAAGCAGAAGGTTGTTTGATGTCCTGGAGGAACACTTTGGGGCCCGCATTCCGGCTCTGGGGTAACCAGAGACCGCTGGCGTAGGCCTCAACTGGCCGCCATATTCTCCGGATCAGAACGCAAGGTGTACAACAATGACCCCAAAACCATTCCTGAGCTGAAAACAGCCATTCAGGAGGTCATCGACAGCATCGATGTTCCGACTCTTCAGCGGGTCAGGCAGAATTTTGCTATTTGTCTGCACCACATCATCGCTGATGATGGCAGGCGTATCGAACATGTCATAACATAAATCCTAATATCTGTAGCGACGTTTACATGTAGAAGAAAGTGCGTGCACGCCGTAGTTTGTAACTAATTTAAATTTTTTTCATATAGTTCAATAATTGTCTCCCTGTACGTTTTCAGTAACTTAACCGTAGCTGTAAAAAAAGTTGTAACTGGTAATAAAGTGTAATTTAAGAGAAGCCTAAAGGATGGCAAACTTTTTTTTACTCCGTTGACGGATTCCATAGTTGAAAGGAGTAATGGGTACGTACTGTTAATAATATCAAATATCTCGAGTGTTACATAAAGCATGGCATTCTCACATCTTCAGTGCAGTAATATTGGCAATGTAAGTAAGTATTTATCATATGTACCTCAAATTATTGTAAATTTACATGTTCCTGACACATTTGTTATTAACTCTTAAACTAAAATGTGTTTAATGTTTTTTTTAGTTACTCCACATCCTTAAGCAACATTTCACTTAGCATGTGTAGAAGAAACATTATGATTCTCTCTCTCTTTTTTTCAAATATGTGTTAGATGTTCTTCTTTTATGGCATGTTCTGTATACTTCAAGTTCTCCTCTCTATGGATCTATACAACAAAAAATATATCTAACCTAATGTAAACGGTATAAGAACCGATGGAACTGCATGGACTTGCCGTGTGGTCCGAGCACCACGACTCCAGATCTGCTTGCTTCTCGAACGCATACGTGCAGAAGCTGTCGTTACGTGTAAGCAGCGGCCAGATGAACCGCCACCGGCCCCAGGATCGTTATAAGTTTACATTTCATCTGAGATTAGGCAATTAATTATATGAAAAGTTTGAAAGGATCTCAGTCACAATACGCAAAATAAGACTGGCTCTCTATGGACACGTTAAAAGAAGGAAAACGGAAACGTCGCAATTAAGATATTGACGAAGCACGTGAACAGAACAAAACGAGGCCCATGGGTGAAATCGTTACATAAGAGAAGAAGTACCAAAAGTTTCAAAATGAATATCGAGGTTTTAAGCTCTTGTAGCATTTATTAATGAACTTACAATTATAAATAATACGTCAAATAAAAGATAGTTTTGATTACAGTTGTTTCACCGGAATATAAAGCTCCGTAAAATTTCCGCACGGATATACAGTGAGGCGCCAAAGAAACTAGTATAGACATGCGTATTCAAATACAGAGTTATGTAAACAGGCTGAATACGCTGCTGCGGTTGGCAACGCCTGTATAAGACAAGTGTCTAGCGTAGTTGTTGGGTCGGTTACTGCTGCTACAATGGCAGTTTATCAAGATTTAAGTGAGTTTGAAAGAAAAAATTGTTCAAATGGCTCTGAGCACTATGGGACTTCACTTCTGAGGTCATCAGTCCCCTAGAACTTAGAACTACTTAAACCTAACTAACCTAAGGACACCACACACATCCATGCCCGAGGCAGGATTCGAACCCGCAATCGTAGTGGTCGCGCGGTTCCAGACTGGAGGGCCTAGAACCACTCGGCCACTCTGGCCGGCTAAGTAAGTTTGAGCGTGGTGTTACAGTCGGCGCACGAGTGATGGCACACAGCATTTCCGAGATAGCGATGAAGTGGGACTTTCTCGTACGACCATTTCACGAGTGTACCGTGAATATCAGGAATCCCTTAAAACTGCAAATCTCCGACATCGCTGCGACCGGAAAAAGATCCTGCAAGAACGGGACCAACGACGAACAACGTGACAGTAGTGCAACCCTTTCGCAAGCTGCTGCAGATTTCAATGCTGGCCCATCAAGTGTCAGGGTGCAAACCATTCGACGAAACATAATGGAGATGGGCTTTCAGAGCCGAAGGCCCACTCGTGTATCCTAGATGACTGCACGACACACGCTATGGTCGCAGGTTCGAATCCTGACTCGGGCATGGATGTGTGTGATGTCCTTAGGTTAGTTAGGTTTAAGTAGTTCTAAGTTCTAGGGGACTGATGACCTCAGAAGTTAAGTCCCATAGTGCTAGAGCCATTTGAACCATTTGCACGACACAAAGCTTTACGGCTCACCTGGGCCTGTCAACACCGACATTGGACTGCTGATGGCTGGAAACATGTGATCTGGTCGGGAGAGTCTCCTTTCATATTGTATCGAGCGGACGGACGTGTACGGTTGTGGAGGCAACCTTATGAGTCCATGGACCCTGCATGTTAGCAGGGCACAGTTCAAGTTCGTGGAGGCTCTGTAATGGTGTGGAGAGTGTGCAGTCGGAGTGATATGGGACCCTTGATACGTCCAGATACGACTCTGACAGGTTACACGTACGTAAATGTCCTGTCTGGTCAACTGCATCCATTCATGTCCATTGTGCATACTGACGGTCGTGGGCAACTACAGCAGGGGACTGCGACACCTCACACACCCAGAATTGCTGCAGAGTGGCTCCAGAAACACTCTTATGAGTTTAAACACTTCCGCTGGCCACCAAACGCCCCAGACATGAACGTTATTGAGCCTTCCAACGTGCTTTTCAGAAGAGATCTCCACCTCCTCGCATTCTTACGGATTTATGGGCAGCCCTCCAGAATTCATGGTGTCAGCTCCGTCCAGCACTACCTTAGACATTAGTCGAGTCCATGCTACGTCGTGTTGCGGCTCTTCTGCGTGCTCGCGGGGGCCCTACGCTATATTAGGCAGGTGTACTAGTTTCTTTGGCTGTTCAGTTTCTAAAGGGCCAAAAAGAGATATAAAAAAAATCAGTTTACGGAATTACCATTGAAATTGTACCATCCCGCGTGCTGACCCCCAGATGGACACTTTATGTGTATTCACTCTCCACTTAGGCGAAATATGGATTCATCACGAAGACGACACGATCCAGACACATTCACCGTCATGCTGCAACATTTTGTATGCAAAGTTGTGTGTGTCGACTCCGTGTGTGCCGTGTGACGAATGGTTGAACACTTGGAAGTAAAGCTGTTTGAGTCGATCTTTCATTTGATCTATTATTTATAAATTTAAGTTGAATGTAACAAGTGCTGCAAAGCCTTAAAATCCCGATATTCACTTTGAAACACCTGCTACAGTAGAAAAATGATAGGTGTTCAGATCAAAAGTAACGGGAGTGGTAGGTCTATCCGATAGAAAGCAACAACAACAGGAAGAATATTCTAGGACTATAAGCGAGCAAGGGTGAATCAGAGAATGAAAGAATACTGTCGAAAGAAATAAGAGCTCAAGAAGCGATTTCAATTGCATAACAGTAGCCCACAGGTGGATAAAACGATCAAGTAAACAAAAATAATACTTTACTACCTTTTCATATAAGTGTCGATTGCCTGTCGTATTTTCACGCCACCGAAATAGGGAAACCTGTCGGTTATCGTCTTGACATCGACTTCATTCCAAATGCAACCAAACATGAATAACAGCCAGTTCATTAAAAGTCGGCTAAAAACTTTCTTTTCCTCACTGTGCAGTTTGTTCGAATTTTCTGTTGTTATTTAAACCCTGTTGGGCGGCATACAGTTCTGGTTTCAAATTACTTTCAAAATACGTCGACTGCAGCGTGGTGAACGACCTATAATCGGGTCTAGAACAAACTGCAATCTCAGCGGGAAGAAGATAGCAGTGGTCCTCAGTCGCGGAATTGCGTCATGTTTTGCCATGGTGCCCCAAATTTTTTATCTCCCCATGCGTCTGGCAACGCTACCTCGTCTTTATTTTGCTAAGACCTCCAGCTGAGATCAGTGACTGAACTAGCACAGTGTGGAACAATAACAACAATCCGAATTTACACATTGAACAACACACGTCAAACAAGTACGTTACAGACATACCATGCTGTCTGAACAAGCGAGGTGGACAACACACAACTGAACACTGATAGCGAACATATTCGATATTCAAGTAACAGTGCAGACTTTAGACTAAATTAACTAGATTTATGCGTACAGGCCCCGCAATTCACAAAATTTACAGGTCAGGGGTAGGGCTGTTGATATTTTTAAAAATATCAGGAATCGGATGTACAGACGTTTAAAAGATTATCATTACCGGCTCTTGATATATCGAAAAAAGATCGATATATAGCCGGAAAAATATCGACGTACCAGACAAAAAGATATTAGCTATACATTGTACATACATTGCCGTTTGTAGAGCTGTATATTTAAGTATTGTTTTATTATTAGATATTCTTTACATCAACAAGCCAGCAGACTCCCTATCTCCCTTACAACGAGAATTGAAAGGAAACCGATGCACGTGCACGCTTGGTGTTAACCACCTTGCTGACAGTGGTGGCCGTGCGGGATTAGCCGAGCGGTCTCGGTCGCTGCAGTCAAGGACTGTGCGGCTGGTCCCGGCGGTGGTTCGAGTCCTCCCTCGGGCATGGGTGTGTGTGTTTGTCCTTAGGATAATTTAGGTTAAGTAGTGTGTAAGCTTAGGGACTGATGACCGTAGCAGTTAAGTCCCATAAGATTTCACACACATTTGAACATTTTTGACAGTGGTAACAGCATGTAAGAGACACAATAAAACGTGTCTGAGGGCTCCATCGTTCGGTTTCGTCTCAGATATGCCCGGAACAATCCATGTTGACCCCTCTGCTTTTTCATTTCTGCCAATGCCAACGACCTAGCAGTTGTAGTGTCAAAATTGTGTGGTGAAGCTAAACGCTGTAGTTTCTGTTGGTAGCGCCGAGCTCCCCTCATACGTCTCCGTGTTTTTAGCGGAACTGGTGTGCTATTTCTTAACATCGGAAATCTTGGTATTTCGCTCACGCCGCCAGTCCCCCAGTGCAGTTGGACTTCTTATTTTGTGCCACACATACTTGCTTCGCACGGTCAAAGAGAAAGATTGGACCTGACGAATGCTCAAAAAGGAGTGCTCAAAAAGTAGTAAGACTCCTTCACACAGTGAATATACTATTACAGTGAATATACTATTACAGTTTCAAAATAACAACTTCTAATACACTCTCCTTCTTCGTCTTCAGGCCACGAGTGTCCTACCGGCACCATCCGACCGCCGTGTCATCCTCAGTAGAGGATGCGGATAGGAGGGGCGTGGAGTCAGCACACCACTCTCCCGGCCGTTATGATGGTATTGTTGACCGAAGCCGATACTATTCGGTCGAGTAGCTCCTCAATTGGCATCACGAGGCTGAGTGCATTACTGGCCATTAAAACTGCTACACCAAGAAGAAATGCAGATGATAAACGGGTATTCATTGGACAAATATATTATACTACAACTGACATGTGATTACATTTTCACGCAATTTGGGTGCATAGATCCTGAGAAATCAGTACCCAGAACAACCACCTCTGGCCGTAATAGCGGCCTTGATATGCCTGGGCATTGGGCCAAACAAAGCTTAGATGGCGTGTACAGATACAGCTGCCCATGCAGCTTCAACAAGATACCACAGTTCATCAAGAGTAGTGACTGGCGTATTGTGACGAGCCAGTTGCTCGGCCACCATTGACCGGACGCTTTCAATTGGTGTGACATCTGGAGAATGTGCTGGCCAGGGCAGCAGTCGAACATTTTCTGTATCCAGAAAGGCCCGTACAGGACTTGCAACATGCGGTCGTGCATTATCCTGCTGAAATGTAGGGTTTCGCAGGGATCGAATGAAGGGTAGAGCTAAGGGACGTAACACATCTGAAATGTAACATCCACTGTTCAAAGTGCCATCAATGGGAACAAGAAGTGACCGAGACGTGGCACCCCATACCTTCACGCCGGGTGATACGCCTGTACGGCGATGACGAATACACGCTTCCTATGTGCATTCACCGCGATGTCGCCAAACACGGATGCGGCCATCGTGATGGTGTAAACAGAACCTGGATTCATCCCAAAAAATGATGTTTTGCCATTCGTGCACCCAGGTTCGTCGTTGAGTACACCATCGCAGCCGCTCCTGTCTGTGATGCAGCGTCAAGGGTAACCGCAGCCATGGTCTCCGAGCCGATAGTCCATGCTGCTGCAAACGTCGTCGAACTGTTGGTGCAGATGGCTGTTGTCTTGCAAACGTCCCCATCTGTTGACTCAGGGATCGAGACGTGGCTGCACGATCCGTTACAGCCATGCGGATAAGATGATTGTCATCTCGACGGCTAGTGATACGAGGCCGTTGGGATCCAGCACGGCGTTCCGTAATACCATTCCGAACCCACGGATTACACATTCTGCTAACACTCATTGGATCTCGACCTACGCGAGCAGCAATGTCGCGATACGATAAACCGCAATCGCGATAGCCTACAATCCGACCTTTATCAAAGTCGGAAACGTGATGGTACGCATTTTTCCTCCTTACACGAGGCATCACAACAACGTTTCACCAGGCAACGCCGGTCAACTGCTGTTTGTGTATGAGAAATCGGTAGGAAACTTTCCTCATGTCAGCACGTTGTAAGTGTCGCCACTGACGCCAACCATGTGTGAATGCTCTGAAAAGCTAATCATTTGCATATCACAGTATCTTGTTACTGTCGGTTAAATTTCGCGTCTGTAGCACGTCATCTTCGTGGTGTAGCAATTTTAAGGGCAAGTAGTGTATTTTCCGAAAATTGTGAAAATATATAATATGAAAGAAAAATATCGCCACTCGACATTGCCGTTTTTATATCGATATACCGGTGGAATAAATATCTACGATATATATCGAGATTTGTAGGAGATATACCGATATATGGATATTTTATCAAGAGCCATGGTAGGTGGTTTGAGGGCGCGGAACGGCGCTGAATAGCTTGCCATTGTTTTTCGCTGGGGTTGAGATCAGGCAAATCTTGTGGCCAACACGTGAACATGAGTTCATTGTCAAGCCTCACAGAGCACTGCAGCCGATGCTCGCCTTGTGACTTGGGCAGTTATCCTGCTAGAAGATGTCATTGCCACCGGGGAAGACATCAAGGATGATAGCGGAACAAACACTGGTAGCAGTTACTTCTGTAAAATATCTGGGAATATGCGTACGGAACGATTTGAAGTGGAATGATCATATAAAATTAATTGTTGGTAAGGCGGGCGCCAGGTTGAGAGTCATTGGGAGAGTCCTTAGAAAATGTAGTCCATCAACAAAGGAGGTGGCTTACAAAACACTCATTCGACCTATACTTGAGTATTGCTCATCAGTGTGGGATCCGTACCAGGTCGGGTTGACAGAGGAGATAGAGAAGATCCAAAGAAGAGCGGCGCGTTTCGTCACACGGTTATTTCGTAAGCGTGATAGCGTTACGGAGATGTTAAGCGAACTCAAGTGGCAGACTCTGCAAGAGAGGTGCTCTGTATCGCGGTGTAGCTTGCTGTCCAGGTTTCCAGAGGGTGCGTTTCTGAATGAGGTATCGAATATATTGCTTCCCCCTACTTATACCTCCCGAGGAGATCACGAATGTTAGAGAGATTCGATCGCGCACGGAGGCTTTCCGGCAGTCGTTCTTCCCGCGAACCATAGGCGACTGGAACAGGAAAGGGAGGTGATGATAGTGGCAGGTAAGGTGCCCTCCGCCACACAGCGTTGGGTGGCTTGCGGAGTATAAATGTAGATGTAGATGTAGAAGGGCTGAATGTGGTCCGCAATAACGTTTACGTACTCCACAGCTGTCATCGAGCTTTTGAGTGCTATTCCAGGTCCCACGGAAGGCCGAGTGTGTTCAGGCGTAAAGACAAGCACCAGCACACGGGTCGGAAACGTTAGAGCAGAGGGGACTGTGAAGAAGACGTCAGCCAATTGCACCCGTCCCCTCTCTAGGACGAAAACGCGACGGCAGCGCCCTCGACAGAAAGAGCACATAAGGCACCGGGCTGCGCCCAGTTGAAGACCATCAGTTCTACGAGTACTACAACAGCGATTTCAAGAATAGCTGAAAGACTAGTTATTTCGCTTCTACTATGTAGCATTGTATATACTGAAGAGTTATCTTATTTGCATGTCGCCCATTGCTTGCGATCATCATTGTAAATTCTCGTAGTTAATTATTGTCATTTACCTTGTTCTTGTTGTTGTGGTCTTCAGTCCTGAGACTGGTTTGATGCAGCTCTCCATGCTACTCTATCCTGTGCAAGCTTCTTCGTCTCCCAGTACCTGCTGTAACCTACATCCTTCAGAATCTGCTTACTGTATTCATATCTTGGTCTCCCTCTACGATTTTTACCCTCCACATTGCCCTCCAATACTAAATTGGTGATCCCTTGATGCCTCAGAACTTGTCCTACCAACCGATCCCTTCTTCGAGTCAAGTTGTGCCACAAACTCCTCCCCAATTCTATTCAATACCTCCACATTAGTTATGTGATCTACTTATCTAATCTTCAGCATACTTCTGTAGCACCACATTTCGAAAGCTTCTATTTTCTTCTTGTCCAAACTATTTATCGTCCATGTTTCACTTCCATACATTCAGGAAAGCTTTCCTTGCCATTGCCAGTCTACATTTTATATCGTCTCTACTTCGACCATCATCAGTTATTTTGCTCCCCAAATAGCAAAACTCCTTTACTACTTAAGTAATTCCCTCAGCATCACCCGACTTAATTCGACTACATTCCATTGTCCTCGTTTTGCTTTTGTTGATGTTCATCTTACATCCTCCTTTCAAGACACTATCCATTCCGTTCGACTACCCTTCGAAGTTCTTTGCTGTCTCTGACAGAATTACAATGTCATCGGCGAACCTCAAAGTTTTTATTTCTTCTCCATGGATTTTAATACCTACTACGAATTTTTCTTTTGTTTCCTTTACTGCTTGCTCAATATACAGATTGAATAACATCCATCAGGGAGACCCTGTCTCACTCCCTTCCCAACCACTGCTTCCCATTCCTGCCCCTCGACTCTTATAACTGCCATCTGGTTTCTGTACAAACTGTAAATAGCCTTTCGCTCCCTGTATTTTACCCATGCCACCTTTAGAATTTGAAAGAGAGTATTCCAGTCAATATTGTCAAAAGCTTTCTCTAAGTCTACATATGCTAGAAACGAAGTTTGCTTTTCCTTACTGTAATTAAAACTCATTAATACGATTTGCTTGAATTGCTCTCTAGCGATCCGAGAAAGCTGGTTTCCTAGGCACCGCATATTTGACAAGTAGGAACGGTGGCGATGAGGATTGGATTGGATCCCATAGCGACAGCCACCACAGATTCTCTGTTTTCGTTTACCGCGAGTTTTTGTGTTTTTCTGGCGCCTTCATTCCACATTTGCTTCTCTTTGCAGGGGTGTGTTTACTTGCTTTAACAGCACCTCTTATCGTGTTTTTGCTAATCAGTGTTTTCAGGAGGGTGTTACTTTTCTTTGCCTTTTACTTATTTTTCTTGCTGTTTATTGTATTTCTCTCTGAAATGATTCAAATGGCTCTGAGCACTATGTGACTTAACCATTTCTCTCTCCCACTATAAGCAATCCACCTGTCCCACGCCCTGCTCAGGCGCCGCAGCTGCGAGCAATAGATGCAATGAAGCTAATGCAAATGTTTCAGTTTCAGAGCCAACAAGTATCAACCCTGCTAAACACGGTGCAGCAGCCCCTGGCCACCGCTGCACGCGCAGCAGAATAACAGACTACACTTCAGCAGCTCCGAGAGATATATCGCCTTTTCGTCAGTTTCATGAACAAGAAGAGGAATGGCTCGAGTGATTGCAACAGTTTGAGCCCACATAATTGCTCACAACGTAACAGGTGCTGTGAAACTCCACTATTTCCTGCCTATGGTAGGAAGTGCAATGTTTAGACTCATTCAAAAACTGTTCCCTAACGCCACTCCGAGTGAACTTTCCTATGATCAGGGTGTAGGTTCGCTCACTCACTATTATGACCAAAAAATGCATGTAGTAGCAGCTAGGTACCACTTCTTTAATTGCAAGAAAAGGTCATAACAAACTTCTTGTGAATGGATAACAGATTTGCAGGGTATGACGAGGAAATGCAAATTCAGATGTGGTTGTGGTGCTTTATATTCATATGTTATGTTGTGTGATGTGATCGTGTACATATTGTCCAACTTAATGGTTCAAATGGCTCTGAGCACTATGGGACTTAACAGCTGAGGTCATCAGTCCCCTAGAACTTAGAACTTCTTAAACCTAACTAACCTATGGATGTCACACACATCCATGCCCGAGGCAGGATTCGAACCTGCGACCGTAGCGGTCGCGCGGTTCCAGACTGAAGCGCCTAGAACCGCTCGGCCACCCCGACCGGCTGTCCATCCTAGAGAACAGATTTTGAAACAGTCCAATCCATCATTTCAGCCCTTCGTGCAAATACTGTATCAGTACGATTCAGGTGTTGTGTCGGCCAATAATTTGGGCAGCCGGCAGTTTGTCGGGTCGAGTAGCCCCTTGCTTGCGATTGGCCCATTAGGTAGTGGCAGCTTAAGCGTGCCACACCGTTTAAACAATTCTCCGCGCCACGTAAACAGCACGCTAAACAGGCGGCTACACAGGCGAACAGAAATTAGTCATGCCCTCTGCGCTATTGACCGCACAATCGCCGAGACTGCCCGTCCAGACAAGCACAGTGATATGCTTGTAGCAAGAACGGACATGCACAATCCATCTGTCTTCAACGGAACAACCATAAGACTTCTGCCACTCACACAAATATAGTCACAAGGCCCAGGTCATAAATGCAGTGTATTCAACCTCTACAACAGGCATTAGTAAAACTAACTAACGCAAAGTTTCTTCAGTGCTACGCCAGTCCTACAATTTTTTCTTCATTTGCTTATTAGTGGATGACGTGTGAAATTACAGTTGGACACGAGTGCCTCTGTTGCACTGCTGAATCGTAACACACATTAACTGTTAGGTTCCACACACCTGTCTAAAACTAGCATGCGCCCCACGGCTTATAATGGATATGAAACTCCCATCTCGGAAAATGTACTTTGCCTGCCATGTATCGCTCGCGTACGCGAACTGTAACTTTCACTGTGCTACAATCACGTGATCGTAATAATATATTCGGCCTTGATTAATTTGATTTGTTTGGTTTTCACATTTTGGACAATGTGTTGTCAGTGACTGTATTCAGTGCAAAAGACAATGTAGCTAACTTGCTAAAATAATTCCCTGCACTCTTTTCTGAAGTTTTAGGCAAGGCTAATGATTTTGTTGCATATATTACTGTGAAAGACAACGCTCAGCTGAAATTTTGCCGCCGGCCGGGGTGGCAGAGGCGCCACAGTCTGGAACCGCGCGACCGCTACGGTCGCAGGTTCGAATCCTGCCTCGGGCATGGATGTGTGTGATGCCCTTAGGTTAGTTAGCTTTAAGTAGTTCTAGGGGACTGATGACCTTAGAAGTTAGGTCCCATAGTGCTCAGAGCCATTTGAACCATTTGAAATTTTGCCGGGCCATAACTAATCCCATTGCATTACGGAAAAAAGTCGCTGCTGAACTTACAGAATTGCAGGATAGCGGAGCTGTTGCTTCAATACAAGCTAGTCAATGGGAAAGTCCATTCGTTTTGTTTCCCAAAGCTTCAAGTCGCATTCCCTTCTGTGTTGACTTTAAGTCTACAGTCAACCCACAAATTGTGATTGATACCTATCCATTACCACACCCAGAGGATCTCATTGACAGATAAGAGCCAAGAAGCTTTTCACAAACTTAAAAATTTATTGCTGAGTTCACTTTTATCCTGACTAACCAGTTTTATTCTAAGTTGATGTTTCCTCTTACGTAATCGGCGCAGTGCTTTCACACAGATTTGGTGATAAAGAGAGACCTATTGGTTTCGTATCAAAAGTGTTGTCCAAAGCTCAGTGTAACTATTCACAAATAGAGAAAGAGGCATTCGCAATTCTGAATGGTGTCACCAAATTTAACCACTATTTGTATGGTAGAAAATTCTGCTTAGTAATGAATCACAAGTCATTAAAGTCCTTGTTTCATCCGACAAAGTCAGTTCGTGTACGAAGTGCCCAAAAATTGCAAAGATGGACTTCGTTGTTGACTCAGTACCAGTACGAGGTTGTGTATCGTTCGACAGGTAAACACGGTAATGCGGAAGCACTTTCACTTCTTCCGATAATCCCTGATACAGACTTTGACGCTTCTGCTGCATCTTGTTGTCACATCGATGCTCACGATTCTGAACTGTTTCAATCTTTTCCTCTGAACTATAGGAAAATTGCACTGGCCACGGAAGCTGATTCATATTTGAACTTTTTGTTGAAATACATTCGCACATCTTGGCCTCGCTCATTGCATAGCATAAAGAACATTGCAGTGCGCCAATACTTTGCACATTGGCATAACCTCGCTATACAGAAAGGCGTGATTCTTTTTAAAATGACAGTGGACAGTCACGTGTGTTGATTCCCAAAGCTTTGCAAAAAGAAGAGGTGCAGTTACTTCACCAAGGACACTGGACGATTGTTCGTACGAAACAGTTAGCGCGTCGACACTGTACTTGGCAGGTTATGGACACCCAAATAGAACAGATGACGTCACAGTGTCACACATGTGCGGAAAATCAGTCCGCTGCACCACAAAAACTCTCTGCTTGCCCTAAGTTGCGCTCACTATGGCACTTGTGCACACGGATTTTGCAGGACCTTTTTGAAACACTCGTTTGGTTGACTGTAGTAGACTTTTACAGCAGGTTTCCTTTTGCTGTGCCGATAAACTTGACAACGTCACGTAGCACAGTCCAGGCGTTGTCTCCTATTTTTTGCCTCGAAGGTTTGCCTGAAGTCGTAGTGTCGGACCTCAGTTCATTACAAATGAATCTGAAACATTCTGTGAACGCAATGGCATACAGCATCTAACTAGTGCACCGTTACACCCACAGTGGAACGGCGAAGCGGAATGTTTTGCCAGAACATTCAAGCAGCAGATGGCCGTACTTCGCACCGCACTCACCAAGGGTCAAGCCTTGTAACTGTTTCTCGCTCCCTATCGTTCGCATCCTTGAGATGGACCACCGCCGACGGAATTTCCTCATGGCCGCCGCCATCGGACTCCGCTCCACCTGCTCCAGCCTCTTCAGGATCCGGCGCCGAAGGAAGGCCGCAAGTATCACTTCGCACCGCATGGGATTGTGTTTTTCAGCGTTTTTAGCAGCAGCAGATGGTGGGCTCGAGGCGAGATCTTCGTCTACTTGGTGCATGCATGTATTTCATTTCAGGCCCAGACGCAGTGCAGCGTCGAAATCACAATCAAATTCACCACTGTCACGTGCATGGTGATTCTGCTGTGTCTCCTCACCCAGATTCACGGATCCCGAGGACAGCGAGGCCACAGCAGCCGCCAAAGGGTGTCATCACCATACCGGGGGACGACCCGTGGAGACGGAGCCTTCGCCTCCTCCGCCTCCTCTCGTCCTCCCTATGGTGCTAGACCCGACCACGCCGCAGTAGCCGACGCCTTCTATATCTAGTTAAGGGTCTCAGGAGGTGGATGCGTACCCTACTGGTCGTTTTTCGGGGAACATTTCCTCCAGAGCGAAGGGCGGATGGCGGGGTACTACCGGAAGCCTGACGCAGCCACAGCTTCTGGTCCACAGCAGCGTCCACGATCCTGCCTCCTTTCCCATTGTCGAGCTCCTTTACGACGACGTCACTTTGGGATGGAGAGGGCGGGGGGGGGGGGGGGATTTTCCGGCGTAAAGTCAAGCGTTGGCACGGGGGTCGGAAACGTAAGAGCAAAGAAGGCTGTGGAGAAACCGACAGCCAGTTGCACGCAGACAAACCCCTGTCTAGGGCGACAACCCGACGCCAGCGCACTTGTCGTTACGGGAGAAACGGTAAGATCCATCACGTAGTACAAATTCTAGATCAGTATGATTCAGGTGCCGCAGCGGCCAAAAAACTTGAGCAGCCAACAATTTGTCGGGTAGGCAGCAATAGACCGCGCCCCAAGCCGCGTAAACAGTTGTCTAAACAGGCGGCTACATTAGTGAATAAAATTAAGTCATTTTCCAAAGGTATTTGGAACAACTGACTGCTCAAGTACCAAACTTTTCAAACTATTTGGATAATATTGTTATAGCGGATCGTACACCTGAAGAACACATTTCAAATTTGCGTGGTTAGTTCTGTGTGTTACCTGATGCGGGATTAAAATGTAGACAAGACAAGTGTGAATTTTTTTAAACCTCAGTTGCAATATGTTGGTCATGTCATCAACAGTCAGGGTGTACATCCTCTTCACTCACATTTGTTAGCCATACGAGACCTGCCTGTTCCTCGCAATGTCACAGAATTGCAGGCAGTCTTATGGAAAATGAATTATTATACTCGGTTCATAACCTGCAGCTCCATTGCGTCGCAAGAACGTCTCATTTGTTTAGATCGATGAGCGCTAAGCAGCTTTACAAAAACTTTAAGATGCATTGCTCTGTGATCGACGCTTGGTTCACTTTCATCCTGACAGTCGTTTTGCAAGTTGACGCTTCCTCTTACGTAATCGGTGCAGTGCTTTCATACAGAATTGGTGATAAATAGAGTCCTACTGCTTTCGCTTCAAAAGTGTTGTCCAAAGCTCAGTGTAACTATTCACAAATAGAGGGAGATGGATTGGCTATTTGTGTATGCTATCACCAAATTCCACCACTATTTGTATGGCAGATAATTCTTCTTAGTAACGGATTAAGAGCCATTGCAGTCATTGTTTCATCCGATGAAGCCGGCTCCTGTACGAACTGCCCAAAAATTGCAAAGATGGGCTTTGTTGTTGTCTCAATACCAGTACGAGATTGTGTATCGTCCGACAGCTCAACATGGTAATGCGGAGGCACTTTCACATCTTTCCAGTGGTCCAGATACAGATTTTGACGCTTCTGCTGCATATTGTTGTCACATCGATGCTCAGGATTCTGAATTGCTTCAATCTTTTCCTCGGAACTGTAGGAAGCTGATTTAGATCTGAAATTTTTGCTAAAATACATTCGCACATCTTTCCTCACTCATTGCATAGCGTAAAGAATCCTGTAGTGCGCTGACACTTTGTACGTTGGCATAGCCATGCTATACAGCAAGGCGTGATTCTTGTTCAAAATGACAGTGGACAGTCACGTGTTTGATCCCCAAAACTTTGCAAAAAGAAGTGTTGCCGTTACTTCACCAAGGACACTGGAGGATTGTTCATACGAAACAGTTAGCCCGTCGACACTGTACTTGGCAGGGTGCGGACACCCAGAAGGAACAGATGACGTCATAGTGTCACGCATGTGCGGAAAATCAGTCAGCTTTGTTACAGCAATTCTCTGCTTGGCCTAAGTCGCAATCACCACTGCAACGTGTGCATGTGGACTTTGAGGGACTTTTTGGAATACTCGTTGGTTGACTGTGGTAGACTCTTATAGCAAGTTTCCTTTTCGTGTGCCAATGAACTCCAAAACGTCACGTAGCACAGTTCAGGTGTTGTCATCTGTTTTTTGGCTCGAAGGTTTGCCTGAAGCCATAGTGTCGGACAACTACACTTAGTTAAAGTCAAATGAATTTCAAACGTTCTGTGAACACAATGGATACAGCATCTAACTAAAGTACCGTTCCCACCACAGCACAACGGCGAAGCGGAACGTTTTGTCAGGACCTTCATGCAGCAAACTTCGCACCACACACACCAGGGATCAACCATTAAAACTCTTTCGGCTCCCATCGTTCGCATCCACAAGATGGACCATCGCCGGCGGAATTGCTTCAAGGTCGCCACCATTGGGCACTGCTCCTCCTGCTCCACCCTCCTCAGCAGCCGACGCCGAAGGTAGGCCGCACGTATCACTTCGCGCCGCATGATATCGTCTTTTACAGGGTTTTTAGCGGCAGCAGACTGTGGGCGCAAGGCGAGATCTTCGTCGACTTGGCGCATGCGTGCATCTCATTTCAGGCCCAGACGGATTACAGTCCCGACATTATGATCAAGTTCGCCCCCCTCAGGTGCACGGTGAACCTTCTGTATCTCTTCCACTATACTCACGGATCCCAAGGACAGAGCAGCGACAGCAATCTCCTGGTATCCTAAAGACACTGCGTGACGATCCCATGGAGACGGAGCCTTCGTCACCTCTGCCTCCTCTCGTCCTACTGATGGACTTGAACCCGCCCACGCCGCAGCAGCCGACGCCTTCTACATCATGGTATGACCCTCAGGAGCTGGATGCTTGCCCTTCTGGGCGCTTTCTGAGGGACGTTTCCACCAGAGCGAAGGCTGGATGGCGCGGTGCGACCGGAAGTCTGACGTCCCCTGCAGCCACGGCTTCTGGTCCATCAGAGTGTCCACACTCTTGCCTCCCCCCCCCCCCCTTCCTCCCCGTTGTCGTTGTGGTGCTCCATATGACAATGGTCCGTCGCTTTGGGGGGGGGGGGGGGGGGAGGAGAAGAGGAATGTTACAGCGTAAAGTCAGCGCCGGAACGCCAGTCGGTAATGACAGAGGAGAGACGGCTGTGAGAAGAGGTCAGCCAACCACAAGCTGACCGATCTCCCTCCAGGATGACAACGCAACAGTAGCGGCCCCTATGTGAAGAGGACATAAACGCCGCGCCAGACTGATGGCAGCCCACTTCGGTAGCAGCTTCGACGTTAGCCACTTCGTTAACTGACACATCGTAGCATCTCTCATTAGCAAACTACTTAGCACAGACTTGTGTTTGTCTATTTTGAAGAGGAATGATTATTTTCTGTGACGTACTTTGCTTGTGAGACATGTATCAAAGTTAAATATTGTAATTGTCTTATTGTAATAAGACTTGTTCATACAAATTGTTTGATTGTTTGTCGATCAAACCGACTATGCAGGATTCCTAAACACAACAATATGTGTTGCATTACTTATTGAACGCCCCTTCTACTTTCTTTACCGCATGTCGTGCCCAGAACGCCACCAGCAGACATTCTATTTCGTCATGATGAGCGTTCTTAATACATTGAGTGATCGGAGCATTGTGGATGAGATGCACAGCAGTGCGTTTTTATTTCTTCCAGAAAAGAATTTAGCCTGTTCTGCTGCTGATTAATGATGAAACAGATTCCTCAGCAATGTACCACATGTTAGCGTTCAGATGAACTTGAGCCAATGACGATTAGTCTAACGAATGGGAAGGTGAACACTTGCATTTTGCAGTGTAAAGACAGCGCCTTAAGCACAAGTCACAAACGTTACGAAGACAAATAAGAGAACCGGAAACTGAATCGTCTTGAAACTGAAAACGGTCTCCATCACCAGAGTTCAGTTAAGCTGGAATCAAATAGTTCTAATGGCTCTGAGCACTATGGGACTTAACATCTGAGGACATCAGTCCCCTAGACTTAGAACTGTTTAAACCTAATTAACCTAAGGACATGACACACATCCATGCCCAAGGCAGGATTCAAATGTTCAAATGTGTGTGAAATTTTATGGGACTTAACTGCTAAGGTCATCAGTCCCTAAGATTACACACTACTTAATCTAAATTATCCTAAGGACAAACACACACACCCATGGCCGAGGGAGGACTCGAACCTCAGCCGGGACCAGCCGCACAGGCAGGATTCGAACTTGCGACCGTAGCGGTCGCGCGGTTCCAGACTGAAGCGCCTAGAACCGCTCGGCCACTGCGGCCGACAAGCCGGAATCAGGACAGCCTTCTCTGGTCTTAAGACGAGTAGTTTTTGTCCACATATACGGTTTCCTTGTCAGCAACTCTAAAAAAGATGAGTCAATATTTTAATGTTTAGAGAATATGACAAAGTTTCTAAGAAATCCGTATGTTAGGAGTTTTGTTCGTGATCCTTCAGGTTGAAAAGCAGATGAGAAAGGTAGCCTTTTTAATCAAAGCAATTTTTCCATGGTGTTCTTCCTACCTATTGGTTCATGTACATGCTGTATATAACCAGCCTTTCTCCATAGCATTTACCTATTTTTCCCAGAATTTTAAATATCTTGCACTGTTTTACATTGTCGAAGACGCTTCTTTGGTCGTCAATTCCTATGAACGTGTCGAAAGTTGCCTTCCGCAGTCAAGCATAAAACTACAGCATTTGTCATTCATAAAATCAAACTGATGATCATCTAACCTGCTATTCTGCATATGTTGTGCCAACGACTTGAATGTCTGAGCTGTCAATGTGATTGAGTTGTAGTTCATCCATTTATTTTCTAATGCAGTTGACGGTATTGATTAATGTTTAAACCGTCCGAAAGAACTTTTTTAAGGGAAGTTGCTTTTCTAACCACTTTTGCCCATCATTCCATAAGAAGTGTTTTTTACTAACATGTCGAAGTAATTATAGTAATACTTGAGAAAATAACCTCAAAAATGTCGATAATATCACAGTTATAGAGCAGTAGTTGTTGTGACTCATATCCGATAAAAAGAAAAGAAAGTTAAATTCTATACATTACTGTTGTAGAACTCTTCCGCATCTTAATTAGAAGTCTGGATGAGTCAGAGGGACCACAGCCGGAATCAAGTATGAAAATTAGAGCTGTACTTCGCATTCCAATTTCTATCAGGTACCAAATCGTTATTGGCGAGCAGGTGGTTGCGGACCGTGTTTGCATTAAAAACGATTCAAAAAATAAATTTTCATTACGTGGAATAACATAGATCGGACTTTGTGTATTAAATTAAATTGCAAAGATTCGACTTTTATGGGGTGCGAAAACTTGCATGGAATGGCGCCTGGTTGGCACGCAAATCGACGCGTCCCTTACTTGATCTCCTTTCAACTTCAGTTACTCTGAAAAACAGAATCTTATATCGGTCGTGACAAGAGTAGCAACTGCGCTTTTCAAATGAAACTTAGACAGAAGTAGAAATTATAACTACTAACTCCTTAACTCTAATTACGCCGATTTTACGTGCTAGGCGGCTACAAGAGAGAAGGTTAACGAAGAAGAAGTGGTGGCGATAAAAAATAGGAGGCGCGTTGAGCCTCCCTTATTTACAAGGTAAGATCGTAATTCTGTTTCAGCGAGTACTGTAGGAATCTAATAGCACTATCTTAGTTTGGCATCGAAATATTCACTTACACGATGTATGCTAAAAGGAAATTTTGGACATTAGGAAGGCATCCGTATTACAGAGCCATGGAAAATAGTTCGCGACGTCTGCGTGCAAACTACGGAAGTTAGGGAAACAACAATATTTCTTAAATACTCTGAAAGAACAAGATGCACTGCATACACACGCATGGAGGAGCCTAGTAGATCTCAGTCTACCTGGCGCAATATACCTTAATCTGAGGAGTTATTCACCCCTTACCTTTGCTTCTCCATCTACATCCACACTCCGCACGCCGCCTTGCGGTGTATGGTGGAGGGTACTTTGTGCACCACTGTTACTTTCCGCTTCTCCATTTACAGCTGCGAATGGTCTGCAAGAAGAGCCATTGTTGTCAAGCCGTCGTGTGA
The DNA here is from genome assembly GCF_023864345.2 of Schistocerca serialis cubense. Taxonomy (NCBI): domain Eukaryota; kingdom Metazoa; phylum Arthropoda; class Insecta; order Orthoptera; family Acrididae; genus Schistocerca; species Schistocerca serialis. The sequence continues at coordinate 165,187,111 of NC_064643.1, read as the reverse complement.
CCTCGAATCTAATTAAGTCCGCCTCCGTAGTTGAGTGTTCAGTGCGGCTAACTGCCATGCCGGAGACTCGGGTTCGATTCCAGATCGGGTAGAGGAATTCATCTGTTTAGGGACGGGGTACTGAGTTGTCCTCATCACCATATCATCATCGGCGCGCAAGTCACCGTAGTGGCTTCAAATAGAAAGACTTTCAGCAGGCAGCCGAATAACCCGCCCAATAACGTCAAATCATCATTTCATTTCTCTTATTTGACCTTCAGAGCATTTACGCGAGATTAACATAATACGCGAGTACAACAGGCCGATTGACTGACGCACTCATTACTTTAAAAGTAAACGCCACGAGGATGTACAATGTGACTCTCGTATCGCCCGGCAGTGGAGTTGGATAAGCATCTCCGTGAAGTCTTCTCTGTTACTTGATGAACCTGTAATGAAATGCATAACTACTCTTAGAATTTTCTTTATTTTTCCGTTAATCCTGTCTGGTACGGATCCCAGACACATGATGAATATTCTAGTATCGGTCGAATGAGCGTTTTGCAAGTTCCCTCCTACGGGGATGAAGTATACTTCTTCCTGATTCTTCCAATGAGTCCGTCTGGCATCTGCCTTACCTGCGATTAGTTTTATGTGATCATTCCACCTGAAATCGCTCCGTACGCATACTCCCACATGTTTAATGGGTGTCTCTGCTACAAAAATGGGCCTTTCTCTCTATGTGCACGCAGTGCGTTACATTTGCTAATGTTGAGGGTCAATCCTTGCATCAATAATTCATCATCTACCGCCTCTCGCTAGAATTTTCTAGCGTAGCTTAGCGATTTCTCTGTATACAACACCATCCACGAAACCTCAAGAAATATCCGACGTTATTGACTAGTTTATTTACATGTGCCTTATTTTAAGAAGTAATGGTCCTATAACACTCCCTTGATTTATGCCCCAAGCCATTCTCATGTCTGAAGATTCCTTTCTGTTTCGAATGGCATGCTGTGTTCTGTTTGCTGGAACTCTTCAGTCCAACAACAAAGCTAGTCTGTTATCCGATACGCTCGTATTTTCTTCATTAGGCGGCAGTGTGGAACTGTGCCGAACGCCTTCTGGAAGTCTGCCTTCTGAATCTCTTAGACGAACAGAGAGAGTTGGTGTCACATGATCATTATTTGTAAATCCATGTTCATTCCCAGAGAGGAAATTTTCGGTTTTCTGAAATATCATAATAGACGAGTATGAAACATTTTCCAAAAGTCTACAACAGGCCGACGTTAGCCATATTGATCTTTAGTTTTGTTCGTCCGTTCGACGACCATTCTTGAAAACTGGTTTCATCTGCGTTTCTTTCCAATCTCTTGGAACACTTCGCTCCACCAGATACCTACCTTATACTGCTGCTACAGATGGAGCAACATCTTTCGCATAATTTATGTAGTATGGTATAGGTTTCCCAGCAGGTAGATTCACCTTTCCTTTTTTGAGCTGCTTCTGTTCAATTTTTTTATCCCGGGGTAACTTATTTTGATGTATGCCATTTTTAAGTTCATGCGATGATTTAAAGGAGAAACCACAGTGTGACCTCTACAGTGAAGCAGTTTTGGAATAAGGTATTTACTATTTCGATCTTTTCTCCGTCATCCTCTGATCCGATGCCGTTATCGTCAAGGGCAATATTATACAAATGGAAGAGGACGCAGCTGAAGATGAGGTTTGAGATATGATATTGCAAGAAGGATTTCTCAGAGCACTGAAAGACCTAAGTCAAGGCCGCGCGAGCTGTGACCTGGTGGTAGTCAGGGGAAGGCAGGATTCGGTTACGATTGTGGACGGGACCGTAATCAGTTACTATTGGTTGCCTTTTACAGTTACACACAATTTATTTGAGACCAGTAGTTCCAGACACAACAATAAATAAAAAATACCACACGTTATTAATGAAGGAATAAACAACAGTGTAAATAATAGTGTTTTCATTGAGTTACAATTTAGCAAATCACCAGTAAATGCAGATACAACAGATAATGTTTTAAAAGCATGCCACTATGATCTGGGGAGAAGGCCTTACACGCCAGGAATAGCAAAAAATTAGGATTTGTGTAAAACTCGCTGCATCTTGCAAATTACAGGCAAGTGGCCACAAACACAGCAGACGGCATCAGACGTCAGGAATGGCAGTAAATAAGGTTTTAAAGGCTTACTGCGTAAATACAAGTACCAAATTAGAATTTTAAGGAATGCGACCATAATCACGGCTGAAGGCCTTACACGCCAAGAATGGCAATAAATTAAGAATTGTTTAAGAACCCGCTGCAATTTACAACTCACAGGTACTGAAATATTAAGGTAAGTCGCCACAAACACAGCAGAAGACATCAGACGCCAGGAAAGGCAGTAAATAAGGTTATAAGGCTTACAGCTAAAATACAAATGCCAAATTAGAATTTTAAGGCAAGTGACCACAATCACAGCTGAAGGCCTTATACGCCAGGAACGGCTATAACATAAAAAAATTTTGAAACTTGCTGTAAAACAGCAAATACAATAGCAAAAGTTAATTAAAAAAACAAGTTACTGTTCCAGGAATCGACCTCTAAGAAGGTCCGGCAACAAATATTTTCGCGAGCGATGAGGTAGGTAGCCAAGAGTTGCATTCACTTCACAAGATGGTAATTCAGACTAGTGGCAGTCTAACGATAATCTTGCTGAAGCTATCTGACGTCTGATAAACCAAATGCAACGATGGAATAATACGCCAAAGCCGGAACCGGAGGTCTGCACTTCGTCCAGAATACTGTTTTTAGAGCCCCCGAAACGAAAAAGGAATCATTGCCACCAGAGTAGAGGAGTCACCAACCGGCCTACAATCAAGAAGGCTGTCAAAACTACACGCCTTACCGGACAGTAGCGGCAAGGCGAGGAAATGTACACTGCTGTTACATACACTAACCACAGGTCAGGTAAATGGGGCGTTAGCGGCCACCAGGCAAGAAAAATTACCGCTGGTTGAACTTAACAAGCCGGCCGGTGTGGCCGTGCGGTTCTAGGCGCTTCAGTCTGGAACCGCGTGACCGCTACGGTCGCAGGTTCGAATCCTGCCTCGGGCATGGATGTGTGTGATGTCCTTAGGTTAGTTAGGTTTAATTAGTTCTAAGTTCTAGGGGACTGATGACCACAGATGTTAAGTCCCATAGTGCTCAGAGCCATTTGAACCATTTGAACTTAACAAATTGTAACAGGTTGAACCTAGTAAATATTAATAAGAAGTCGAGGAAAGCTAATCAGATTCGCCTTCTCCAAGCACTCCGACTCGCTGCTCTTTGCCTCAGCGACACTACGAGCGCAGGCCGCGGTGACCGAGCGGTTCTAGCCGCTTCCGTCCGGAACTGCGCGACTGCTACGGTCGCAGGTTCGAATCCTGCCTCGGGCATGGATGTGTGTGATGTCCTTAGGTTAGTTAGGTTCAAGTAGCTCTAAGATCTAGGGGACTGATTACCTCAGATGTTAAGTCCCACAGTGCTCAGAGCCATTTGAACCATTTGACACTACGAGCAGCAACACGAACCCAAGTCACTGGAGAATCGCAGGATATGACAATGGTGGATTGAAATGCACTCATCTTGAGGCTTACTGGATCCGGTTTACGATGAAGTCGCGCACCCTCGTGACCACAGCCCTTCCATCCGGCAGTCCATGCGTGCCGCCAGCGGTCCCGACCTGTTCTTGCTCTGTGCGGACCTGGCTTCTCCTCAGTCCCCAACCGAACTCGCTACTCACGTGACCTGGCAAAACAAAGACGTCGCTCTGTAGTTGCTACATATCGATAACCACCGCTGCTGCCGCTATCGGACAGGCAACGCTTATGAAACCGAGTGGCCTCAGTCAAAACGAGAAGAAGACAAACAACTGCAACCATGCCAACTAAACGATACCGTCTGGCCTCCAACAGAGGACGGAAACCAACAAACAGCACCAACACGAGCCGCAGCACGGCTCAGAAACAGACGAGGTTCAGTCAGAACTACTGATGGTCTTGGAAGAGCCACACATGACAAAACCCTCCCATCTGCTGTGCAAGATGTATGAAACATGCGAAATACCCTCAGACATCGGGAATAATCTAATAACGAAGTTGCTGACGGGTGTTGGTTTTGGTTTGTTTGGGGGAAGAGACCAAACAGCGAGGTCATCGGTCTCATCGGATTAGGGAAGGATGGGGTAGGAAGTCGGCCGTGCCCTTTCAAAGGAACCATCCCAGCATTTGCCTGGAGCGATTTAGGGAAATCACGGAAAACCTAAATCAGGATGGTCGGACGCGGGATTGAACCGTCGTCCTCCCGAATGCGAGTCCAGTGTGCTGACGGGTGTTAAGCCGGCCGGAGTGGCCGAGCGGTTCTAGGCGCTACAGTCTGGAACCGCGCGACCGCTACGGTCGCAGGTTCGAATCCTGTCTCGGGCATGGATGTGTGTGATGTCCTTAGCTTAGTTAGGTTTAAGTAGTTCTAAGTTCTAGGGGACTGATGACCACAGCAGTTAAGTCCCATAGTGTTCAGAGCCATTTGAACCATTTTTGACAGGTGTAAAATTACTGAATTATCAGTTAAGTCATGTTTGCAAAATACTAGCACGAATTCTTCAAAAAAGGATGGAAAAGCTGCTAGAAGCCGACCTCGGAGAAAATCAGTTTGGATTCCGGAGAAATGCAAGAACACGGGAGGCAACACCGACCCTATGAGTCATCATAGAAAACAGGCATTTGTAGACGTAGAGAAAGCTTTGCACAACGTTGATTCGAATACTCTCAAATTCTGAGGGAGCCGGGGTAAAATTCAGGGGACGAATGGCCATTTACAACTTGCACAGCAACCAGATGGCTTTTACAAGCGTTGAGGGGCATGAAACGGATGCAGTTGTTGAGAGGGGAGTGAGACAGGGTTACAGTCTCTCTCCGATGTTATTCAGTATGTACACTGAGCAGGCAACGAAAGAAACCAAAGAAAAATTTGAAGTAAAAAGTAAAGGTCAGGGAGAAGAAATAAAAACTTCGAGATTTGCCGACTACACTATAATTCTGCAAGAGGCAGCAAATACTTGGAAGAGCAGTTGAATGGAATGGACAGTCTCTTGAAGAGAGTATATAAGACGAACTTCAGCAAAACTAGAACAAGGGAATGCAGTTGAATTACATTAGGCGATGTTGAGCGAATTAGCTTAAAAAACAAGACGCTAAAGGAAGTACATGTGCTTTTGCTATTTTGGCAGCAAAATAACTGATGATGGTCGAAGTAGAGAGGATATAAAATGTAGACTGGCTATGACAAGGAAAGCGTTTCTGAAGAAGAGAAATTTGTTAACGTCGAGTATACATTTAAGTGTCAGGAAGTCTTTTCTGAAAGTATTTCTCTGGAGCGTAACCACCTAGAGAAGTGAAACATGGACTATAAACAGTTTGGACAAGAAGTGAATAGAGGCTTATGAAATGTGGTGCTACAGATGAATGCTGAGGATTAGATTGGTACGTAACTAGTGAGTAGGTAGTGAATAGAACTTGGGAGAAAAGAAATTTGTGGCACAACTTGACTAAGAGAAGGGATCGATTGGTAGGGCACATTCTGAGACGTCGAGGGATCACTAATTTCGGATTGGAGGACAGTGTGGGAGAGACCAATAGATAAATACGGTAAGGAGATTCAGAAGTATGTAGGTTGCAGTAGGTACTCGGAGATGAAGAGGCTTGCAAAGGACATAGTAGCATGGACAGCTGCATCAAAGGAGTCTCTGGATAGAAGATCACAACAACAACATTGTCACTGAGCGTCTGGACAGAAGGCTTTGATCCATTTAATGATTTATAGTTAGCCAAAACTTCTTAGGATTTTCTATCAGATCGGTAGACTGAACTTCGTTTTCGAATTCGTTGAACACTTCAAGTAAGGCTCTCCTTACACTAATTTTGCTCGATTCTATCCTTGTACACAGTGGAAACGAATGTAACTCACTGTCACAGAGAGACAACAAGAGAGGAAGGACAAAGAAATCTCAAGGCAAGGAAATACATAAAGTTATCACAAGCCTAGCTTCCAATGCTTAGTCTAAAATAGCATGCTTTTTCATTTGACCACAGTCGTATCATAATCATCTTCCTCTTCAAAGTTTAAACCATCTAAAGTTGCTCGGTTACGGGTAGAAAAATAATAATGCTTGCATAAGAAGCAATGTATTGATCAGTGTGTAAATAATTATACGAAGAGGTGACTGCTGAAGTTAACCATGTGCTCCTTAAAATTCCAGCCTTGTCTGGGCTGACCAAATGAAACACTTGTGTGGGAGTGACTCTGTTCCTGCAACTATACGTATACTTCAGACAAGATATACTTTTCAGCTCTGAATTCAACACCTGAACTTACACTTGAAGCCATGAGCTTGTTTCTACTCAATGAAACACTTAGCTTCTGAGCCGTCAAATCCTAGCATCTGTGTCAACTGGAAATTTCCTTGAGTGCAGAAAACTGGCTGCAAGGCCAACGTACATGAATACCAAGTTATGCGAAATTGCCCAATGATAATTACAGTATAAGGGTATAATTAATACTGGTACGGAAAGCTTGAATTGATCAGTGCAGAATACCTGCAGCTGATGAAATATTGAATTTATTCACTATCACAAGTTTACTGATGAGGATCCCTGAACTATAAAGAACTCTGTCACACCCGAGAGCGCACTTCAATGCCGTGGAGAAATCTAAAATGAGATTCAGCAGTAAATGCAAGTAAGACAGAATGGAACAAATGTTTGCAACATGAAACAGGCAAGGCGGAAAGTTAAACAAAATGAACAACTTGTAATACTCCATTCTCAAAGCCCTGAAATTTTTTTGAGAGCAGCTATGAGAAACCTGGCTGTTCGCGCTTTTCTTTCCGCTTTCAACCTCCATGACGTAAGCACTGTGGGCTGTAGTTGTAGTGATTTATATTGAGTTACTTAAGTGCTGTTTTATAATCGATTCTCCAGTCCGCATATTTAACTCCATTATTCATTGTATTCACTCTGCACGTTTAACTAGATTATTCATTGTAGTATGAGTTTTATTTTTCAGCATTTCTAGCAGGGAAGACGCAACACCTCCGTCTGGGACGGATCAGCCATTGGCGTGGTTTCATTACTAATTCATAATGTCCATTCTCACCTATTGGATGTGCGGGACCTGTAGTCATTTAGAAAAGAAGACCGAGTTCTTTTTTTAAATAAATCATATAGCGCGATGTGCAGTTTACATTTACTAAAATTCTGTCGGTTCACATCTCCTGTTGCATTTCTCCTAACAACAAAATGGAATCACAATCTCCATGCTGGTAACGAAATTCTAAACTATTTGAGTTGGCGGAGATGGAAACCAAATTACAAACTTCATCACAATTCACACCAATTCATATAAAGGTCCTGTAAAAATAGGTTGAGGGGTGTTGAAATAACCATACGACACGTGAAATTACTTAACCACAGTCTCTGATAATGGCTATGTCCCCCATAAAAAAGATCAGAATACATTTCTCTTTAAGAGAAGGCGATATATTTAAATTGCCCCAAAAGAGTTCACGTGACCCTTAATAAAGAGCGGATACGAAAAAAGATGGTGATTTCAACATTCTCATAATGAACCACGTATGTGGTTGATCGTTTTTAACAAAATGGAGATCCCGCAAATTGAATGAAAAGTGAATCAATATATGCGTGTGGATCGTACTCAATAATACTTGTGTATACTTTTAGGAAGCGAAGCTAATTGTAATTGAATTTTTACAAAAACAGCCGAAAGCATAACACAACGAAAACCCAGTTTAAAATGCGAAGAAATATACTGCCATTTGGTCCACATAAATAAGAAATCAAGTATTTAATAAAGTCACGATAGTGTACCATCACAATTACTGACTCTTCGTGTTATCCAGGTGCGTTAATTATCGTGAACACACGTCTGATTGACCTCTGTCATAGACCTTGGAATACTGGTCAAGCCAGCGTATCTCTGGGCATTAGTGGGAAGTCAAAGATTTTCCTGTAAAGATCTGACTTTCAATTAGTAAAGATATTGCGCCGATGTAAGTGATACCATACTACCCAGCGATTACCCTATATGGCTCAAAGAGAGACACAGAGAAAAATAACACAATCACTACCTCAACATATACGAATTAAAATGTCATAACGTGATTTGACGATGAAGTAGACACTTTTCAATCAGTACAAATATACTTGATTTCAATTTTGTGTAGCTCGAAACTGAGAATGTAAATATGTGTATATATATTATTTATATGAATAATCACTTCCTTTTTTTATGTTACACTTAAATAACGTATTGTGTAAATCACCAAATAGTTTTAAACGTATATATTAGTATATGTATGAGCAATTCGAAGCCTGTTTACTCTGATAGCCACTTTGTACTATATTTTATAATGTAGTAGGTACTGATAGGACTACTGTCTGCAGCAGTAATACCGTGGTTGCAGAAACAATGCGATCCAAAAATTTGTACCGAATAAACTGATAATTCACACACCACATTCATTTATTCAATCCTTGTCTCAACAGATACCCCTAGTTAAGAGAACCTGCAGGGATTCGGAACGAATGAAGACATACATGAAGAAAAGAGGATTAATGCTTAGAAACTTAACATCTATACTGTATTAACAGAAAGACATATAATTATCAGGAGTTCTGCCTTCAGACTGGCTGGGTCGAAAAGGTAAAATTCAGACATCGGGCAAGGAACAACTTTATTCCTCATAAGTATCTGCGAATGTATGTTTTCCCGAAATCCTACACAACATACATAAACACACCCATGAAAGCCAGAAGCTTAATGTTTGGCGTGGCCTAATGCGTTATATGGTGACGGGCCTATTTTTCTTCGCAGAGATAACGACAACGGGAAAGTTTATCTGAATGTGTTCTACCAGTTCCTGCTAACAAACATCCCCACACTGGTTTCGACGTGCACGTGGGATGAACGACATAGTCCCTGAGATGTTGATGGGTCGTGAAGTTCCTATTCACATGACTCCACGCTCTCCTCTTGTCACAACGTTATGGTTATTTCAAAATAGGAAAAGGGATTCAGCAGTTAGTCGAAGATCCACTCTGTATTTTTATCACATATTTAAATTTCAGCTTCTGAATACCAATCTTCACCGCATTTCAATCGTCAATCTCTTGACCACACATATTGTTATACGATTTACAATGTACATTGCCAGATTGTTAACTGTAGTTAGTTGGCTCCGGAGTGTAGATATAGCAGAAGGAAAAACTTGGACATACACTACTGGCCATTAAAAGTGCTACAGCACGATGATGACGTGCTACAGACGCGAAATTTAACCGACAGGAAGAAGTTGCTGTGATATGCAAATGATTAGCTTTTAGAAGCATTCACAAAAGGTTGGCGCCGGTGGCGACACCTACAACATGCTGACTTGAGGAAAGTTTCCAAACGATTTCTCATGCACAAACAGCAGTTGACCGGCGTTGCCTGGTGAAACGTTGTTGTGATGTCTCGTGTAACGAGGAGGAATGCGTACCATCACGTTTCCGACTATGTTAAACGTCGGATTGTAGCTTATCGCGATTGCGGTTTATCGTATCGCGACATTGCTGCTCGCGTTGGTCGAGATCCAATGACTGTTAACAGAATACGGAATCGGTGGGTTCAGAAGGGTAATACGGAACACCGTGCTGGATCCCAACGGCCTCGTGTCACTAGCAGTCGAGATGATAGGCATCTTATCCGCATGGCTGTAACGGATCGTGCAGCCACGTCTCGATCCCTGAGGCAACAGATGGGGACGTTTCCAAGACAGCAAATATCTGCACGAACAGATCGACGACGTTTGCAGCAGCACGGACTATCAGCTCAGAGACCATGGTTGCGGTTACCCTTGACGCTGCATCACAGACAGGAGCGCCTGCGATGGCGCACTCAACGACGAACCTGGGTGCACGAATGGCAAAACGTCATTTTCTCGGTTGAATCCAGGTTCTGTTTACAGCATCATGATGGTCGCAACGGTGTTTGGCGACATCGCGGTGAACGCACATTGGAAGCGTTTATTCATCATCGCCATACTGGGTTGTCACCCGGCGTGATGGTATGGGATGCCATTGGTTACACGTCTCGGTCACCTCGTGTTCGCATTGACGGCACTTTGAACAGTTGACGTTACATTTCAGATGTGTGACGACCCGTGGCTCTACCCTTCATTCGATCCCTGCGAAACCCTACATTTCAGCAGGATAATGTACGACCGCAAGTTGCAAGTCCTGTACGGGCCTTTCTCGATACAGAAAATGTTCAACTGCTGCCCTGACCAGCACATTCTCCAGATCTCTTACCAATTGAAAACGTCTGGTCAATGGAGGCTGATCAACTGTCTCGTCACAATACGCCAGTCACTACTCTTGATGAACTGTGGTATCGTGTTGAAGCTGCATGGTTAGCTACCTGTACACGCCACCCAATCTCTGTTTGACTCAATGGCCAGGCGTGTCAAGGCCGTTATTACGGCCAGAGGTGGTTGTTCTGGGTACTGATTCCTCAGGATCTATTGAAAGGTGGCTACACTGAGTCACAGCGCCAGAGATTGCGCCAAAGAGTATTTTTCCGCCGCCTCCACTGGGGCAGTAGTAGTTCTGAGGTTGCCGTGAGCAGTGCTTGTTGAGAGGATGTCGATAGCAATACTAGTTGAGGGCATGTCGTGTGCAGATGTTCTGTTGGACGAGACAGCAGACGCTGTTCGATTGCCGATGTTGTAATGATCACAGAGTATTTTTCGTCAATATATGCGAAGGTAACAAAAAATTTTTTTATTTCAAATTTCCTAAATAACAATGCGTCTTGGTCACAGGTTCAGTCAACAAAGCATCTGGATTATGTTCATGTATTAGACTGTAATTCTGGTTTCTTTGTGCAGTTATAGTATTTCTGGTTTTTTAATTACTTCTTTGTAAATCATGTTTAAAATATCTTGTCGTATTGAGGAAGAACCGTGCCAGATGTGTACGTTGAATCACACTTCCACACACAGAACAGTTACACTTGTGTTTTGTTGTTTCGGACCTTTTATAGTTGCTGGGGACCTAAGTAACCAATTGTGTTAATGGAAATTTCCTTTCATTCTTTATTGTGTTTCTATGCAGTCAGATTGCGTCCTAATACTACTCAGGGCCAACCGGTTACGAGACTTCGCAACCAGACATATATCTACTAAATAATTATTTGCATTTTATTTAATTAAGCCCCCATGCACGTGGCGACCGCTGCTTCGGATCGTCAGGTGGAATTCTTTTAATAGCAAAAATATCAGACAGTAGTATTGTTGTATTAATTTGTAGTTTAGAAATTTAGTCTATATTGCATGTATGGATTTTGTAATTGAACATCTGTAGTTGTCTTGTCATTCTTCTGACGGTATTTTTGCAAAATTTAATAACTCGTATACGGGTTTGACAATTTTGTGCAATTGTGAAGGTTTTAACTGTTCGTTAATCGTGTTTGTCGGGAAGCATTTCGTGTAGATTGTATTGGTGGTGATAAAGTCTTATATTCTGTGTAATGTTCGTATAGTGACGAGTTTTGTATGTTTTGTAAATGATTACGCGATCGATGAAAAAGGCAAAAATGATGGATAGTCAGAATGACGAAATTGTTAACATGGCGAACTCGCCAACACAAGAGAACAGTATGATGAATAATGAAGTAGAAAAAAATTTAATAAGTCGGGAAAATAATCCGGAACCAGTTCAAAATTTTTCACAATCAAAAAATTTTCAGAATACGAGATTAACGACGGAAGATTCAGAAATAGTATCGAACACAGATAACTCTACGGCTATGACGAAGGAAGTTAGCTTTACGGGAAATGGTAGGGGCGAAAAGAATTTTGAACCAGTTAATGTGGAGCAGTTTATAGGTGCTATATTAAATTTGCGATCACAGATGGGAACAATGGAAACACGGTAAGACTCACTGGGATCACAGTTAAGATCTAAATTAAAAACGGAGATGGGAACTTTGGCAACACGGTTAGACTCACAAATAGGAACAACTAAAACTGAGATGGGAACAATGGAAACACGGTTAGACTCACTGGGATCACAGTTAGGATCTGAATTAAAAACAGAGATGGGAACTTTGGCAACACGGTTAGAAACTGATATGGGAACAATGGAAACATGGTTAGACTCACGAATAGGGACATGTTTTAAAAACATGAAAGATGAATTAAAGAAAGAAATTAGAGAAGAAGTACAGCCGATTTTGAATGCTCACAATAATAGATTAATTTCAATAGAAATTAGACAAAAGGAACAGGATAGAGAACTGGAAGAAAGAGATCGAGCGATAGCACAAAAATTTTCAGAATTAAATTTACAATGTGCACACAATAAGGAAGAAATATTTGAAAGAATCGAGGAATCTGTACCAAATGAAAGAATAAATAACCTAACACAACAATATGAACAGTTAACTACTAAATGAGTCAATACTGAAACCAGAGTCTCGACACTTACGGAAGACGTAAATAAACAGAAAGAACAAATAGGTGACTTACCTGAAAGAGTTGAGGAGATTTCAGATAAATTGACAAATCTTAGTTTAAATGGGGACAGAGATTCAGATGATACAACTCCATTGCCATTTGCAGAAACCGAAGAGTACCAGAACATAAATAAACATGTTGAAAATCATGGAAAATTTAATCAACGCGTTAAAAGGGAATTTGAGGCGTTACGAAAGCAAGTCAAACAAATTGAAGGCGAAATCGTAGGAAAAGACAGCAGAAGAAATTTAAAATCACAGATAGCAGAGGGTTTTGAAGAAAATAATTTATTTCATTTACGAGATGCAACAAGAGAGCGCCAGGCGCGCGAACTTGACAATAATCGACATTCGGACTGGGACAGACACGGTAGGTCTTTGTCGCCACGAGGCGACTTTTTAACTGTTCGGAAATTTAAGATCTTTCGCAATTCTAAGAATGACATATACCCATGTTTATGGTTAGATCAATTTATGTACGCACTTCCACCAAATTGGCCACTAAGTCACAAACTGGAATTTATGTGCGGCTATTTAAGTCCTTAGAGGATTCACTACTCTAAGTGAATGTGTGCCGTAGCGTGCACAGGGCCCCGAGCTGTAGTGGTGCTATTTCCCTTTTATTTTTCTGCACCGCTGCCTACTCGTTTACTATTCTTTGTATCTATCAAAAGAACTCTTCAACTATCAATCTATCTAGAGAGTCAGTAAGAATAACCGGATATGACTATTTTACCCAAAAGTGATTTCGGAAATTACCATTTGGACTTACTGTATCTTCAGCAGCATTCATTCGTAGTTTAAACGAAATTTTATTTGTTTATCTTCGTGACAATATTACTTCATATGTTGACGATATTCTTATTGCTAAACGTTCTTGGAGTGAGCATAACAAAATTTTGGATTCATTATTACATATTTATGCAAGAGTTCGCACTACAGTGAACTTGGAAAAATCTGAATTTGGTCGCTCTCAGGTGAAATTTCTTGGTCATATTATTTCTACAGAAGGTATTCTTTCTGATCCAGAGAAACTAGACGCTATTCGTAATTATGCTGTTCCTACTACAAAACGTGATGTTCGTAGTTTCCTTGGTGTCTGTAATTTTCTTAGACGCTTTGTTAGATTGGACAATTTGGCCACACCTCGTTTATGTGAACTATCTGGAAAGAATTCTAATTGGTGTTGGGATCAGGAAGCTCAATCAGAATTTGAACAACTTCGTGACGCTTTAGTTGCTGCTCCCCTTCTTTCACATCCAGATTTATCTAAAGACTTTTGTTTGGCGACGGACTCATCATACAAAAGCCTAGGTGCACACTTATTTCAAGAGATAGAAGAAAACGGCGTTGTAGCACAGAAAACTATTGCATTTGGAAGTCGTGTTCTCTCTAAATCAGAAAAGAATTATTCGATTACGGAACTTGAAGCCTTGGCTGTTGTTTGGGCTTTCACAATATTTCGCATATTTTTGTATGGCAGACATACTAAGGTTTACACCGATCATCGAGCTCTGGAATTTCTTATGTCAACAAAACTAACACATGGAAGATTGTCACGATGGGCGCTGTATCTACAGGAATTTGATTTTAATATTGTTTACATACAGGTTCTTCAAATATTACTGCTGATGCTTTATCACGTGCACCTATGGGTTTGAAACAAAGTGCTGAGGAGGACTGCAAAGAAAACAATTATTGTTTGATGTATATTCAAGGTGTTGCGTTTGAAAATTTTATTTCTTCTTCGCTTCAGGACATCGCTAAGGAGCAAAACAAGGATCCACTCTGGAAGGACATTAAGGAGAAGTGGAGGAGAAAGGAAAGCATAGCGATTAGACAGTATTATTTAGTTCACAATGATATTCTTTTTAAACGAAAATCGGTCGAAAACTCTGGTTAGTTTGCATTCCTGATGAGTGAGTTAATAAATTGATTTGGTATACACATTTCAGTTATGCACACTTTGGTCCCAGAAAATGCTTTCATAAATTACGAGAAAATTGCTACTTCAGTAATATGGAAAAACCTATTCGATCTGTTCTTGCCAAATGCAAATTATGTCAAAAGGCTAAGCCGCCAACTATTTCTCACAGAGCACCGTTGTTTCCTACCATTCCAGCGAAATTAAAGGAGATGGCGGCAGTCGATTTGTTCGGTCCAGTGGTTCGTTCTACTAATGGTTTTGCGTACATTTTGGTAGCAGTGGAATTGACATCAAAATATGTGTGTTTTACACCTTTACGCAAAGCAACAGCTCGTTCAGTATCTAATGCTTTCATCAAACATTTTCTTAAAGAAGTGGGTCATGTATAAGGTTATATCAGATAATGGATCACAGTTTCGTTCTAAAATTTGGCTTCATACTCTACAGCGTCGTAAGATTAAACCAATTTTCATTTAACTTTTTCACCCTCAATCAAACGCTTCAGAGAGATGGATGAAGGAAATCAATAAATTGTGTCGACTTTATTATCATCAGAATCACAGAACGTGGGATCAGTATCTTCATATTTTTCAAAACATTCTGAATGAACTCCCTAATGATTCAACTTCTTTACCGCCTATATTGATATTAAAAAATAAAGCACTGACAAATCGCATTTCTGAAATCGTTCCTTTTCCGCCTTCACGCAAACTGCGGCATTCTGAAGTTGTCAACCTGGCTCTACAAAATATTGCATCTGCGGCTACTAGAAGAGAGAACTCAGCTAAACGTCATGGTCGTTTAAAAACCTTGTCAGTTGGTCAAAAGGTGTTAATTAGGTCTCACCGTTTGTCTCACAAAGGAAAAGGCTTGTGTCGCAAATTTTTTCTGCTTTATAACGGTCCATATAGAGTTCGTAAAATTATTTATGATAACACTGTTGAAGTAGAAACTCTTAAATCTCGGCGCTCTAAGGGAATACATCATATATCGAACGTTAAAATTTTTGCGGCATGACATACTTTTGAGAAACTAACAGTCATACGTAAACACGCAGAGAATACAAGGATACCGCGCCGTGTTCTGGCGGCGGCACATACTCAAAGCAACAGTCAAGTCTGCGCGCCGCAGAAGACAGTCGTTGACCGCAAACAATTACTTCCTACGTCACCCGTACCTACAGCTGATCGAGCGCTCAGTGCGAATGCACTGACAGCCGTAAACAAACACACAGTCTAATTTCTCTGATTAAATTCAGTATAAAGCTATAGTGACTTGATAAATTATGTTATTAACGTTCAATTTTTTTCAGGATACAGTTGTATAAAATATTTAAGAACTTTAGGTAAATTCTGTGTGTGTCCGACGTTAAGAGAAAATTTCAGGAAGAATCTAATTTCGAAGAAGAAAGTAATAAACTAAAAAGGTAACTATAAATTGAGTTTATTTTTCAGGTAACATATTTCCACTTAGGTACGTACTTTAGACGTAATTTGCTGCTGGCGATTACGTGGTTCATACTTTGTGTTAACTGATTTTGACAATGATTGATTAATGAACAGGGTTGTTACTTATGTATATTATGCATCGCTTGGCTGCACTGCTTTTTCACTGATGTCACATTTTTTTTTATTATGTGCCTTCTGTGCTTATTTATTTAAATTGCCACCTGATTAGTTGTGCTGATATGGTTATGTATGTAAGTTATACATTGTGATTTATATGCTTGCACCTTCATGTTTACTCATTAAGATTACATATGAACATTTATTTGCTTATGCTGATATGATGACCTGTTTATTATGCAAGATATATATTTGCTGCTTTGTGTATGGATTGCATATTTACACATTTCTGTTTTGTTGTCATAACTACTCTTTAATTTGGTATATAGGAATGCTGATATACGGTGTACGAACATGGAGTTTAGGTCACACTATGGTATTAATTATAGATTGTTTGCTTGGCAGAGCCAGCCTCGTTATAGGGATTGTGCTATATCCACTTGTCAACATTCTGTTCTCTACTGGTATATTTACTCGCTATTGCATGTTTTGCTTACGCTCAGTGCCTTATATTTTAAGATAAGAAAATGAACTGCTATAATTCTACGAACGACATTGATACAAGAAACTTCATTGAAGTCACATGAGCTGGAAGTTTTATGGAAACTGTATAAATTTATGCTAATAGGAAGGAAGCTAACGACATGACATACCAAACCAGCTTTAGACCATTGACAGTTATTACACTGCATTCTTCGTGAGCAATTGAAATAGCAAGTGACACTTGACACAAGAAATACTCCACATGTTTGCTTCTGTTTTGCCATGATTCTTGAAGTGGTGTACACACTGTGAAATATTATGATCATTCACACTCCGTACTCGTACTTACTTACTGAAAGTTATTCAAACTAAAGGCTGTTAGAGGTCATGTATGCATTTCTTTTATTTAATGATGTACAAGGTAACCAAAACGTATTTTATAATTCATAATGAGTAGAAGATTTGGGTCAGATGGATTACACTGAGGTTGTATGTGGACATTGTGTCTTTGGATTGTATGATATGATGAATTGAAGTTTGCACTAGGATTTTATCTGTACTTGTTCGAGGAGACTGACTAGAGGAAAGAGTTGTTATGGAAGTGAAATGATATTGGTGATAAGGTTTATATGTATCGACGTATTGAAGAGGTATTATTGAGGTATTGAGATTGTGTGAAGTTGATGATTATTGGAATTTTGGTGGACAAGAGGTAAGGTAAATGATATTGATGATAAGGTTTATATGTATCGACGTAAGAGGTATTATTGAAGTATTAAGATTATGTGATGCTGATGATTATTGGAGTTTTGGTGGATAAGAGATAAAGTAAGTGAGGAGCATATGGTTTTTTTTTTTTTTTTTGTTTATATGGAACATGGAGGGTGAAGATGGCAGACTAGAACACTCAAGTGGAAGGAAGATTGTCTACACACACACATTGTTAAATCAATAAGCATTATATACTTTTTTTGGAGAGAGGAAGTATTTGCATATCTTGGCACACTGACAGTTGTTCAGCAACTGTACATTTGATTTGGCCTGGCAAACATTGGTCTTGACATGATAACTATGACGTTGACTAACTATTATTGACTGTTATACACTGCTGCCACTACTACTTGATACACATGTTCAACATCGAATTTTTGACAGAATTGCATTTACACAGTTAACACTATTCAGTTAGAAAGATGAGTGAGTGTGTTTTGTGTGGTTTCCTTTCCTAATCCCAAATAATTGGTACCGACCTACCTCCTAAATATTATTTTACTTGTTTGTTGTGGCTTGCACTGACACCCATAAATATTATAGGTTTACTGATATTTGTGTATTTGTAATTGTTAACGTGACAATTATCTGATATCATTTGCGTGTTTATTATAATTTGCATGTTAAGTGTAAGAGCATTGATATTAATTTTGTAAAAGCAATTGTGTGTGCAGTCAAACTGTTGTTCGTGCTTACACGTATTAACATTGATGGGTGCCATTTGGAAATGTTTAATTTCTGCTGATAAACTCTGATGAACTGTCTGATTAGTGATAGTGAATATTATGGACTGTTGCTGTCTGCACCTGTTCAACATTGCTGGGTGCCACTGATGGAACTGCTTCTACTGAGATGATGTCACTTGTTGGTGTCTGCACCTCTTCAACATTGCGGGGTGCCACTGATGGAACTGCTTCTACTGAAATAATGTTACTGCACCTGTTCAACATTGCTGGGTGCCACTGATGGAACTGCTTCTACTGAGATAATGGCACTTGTTGCTGTCTGCACCTGTTCAACATTGCTGGGTGCACTGATGGAACTGCTTCTACTGAAATAATGTCACTTGTTGGTGTCTGCACCTGTTCAACATTGCTGGATGCCACTGATGGAACTGCTGCTACTGAAATAATGTCACTTGTTGGTGTCTGCACCTGCTCGCCATTGCTGGGTGCTACTGTTGGAGCTGTTTAAATACTGCTGATGAAATGTTATGAGACTGCTATTTGCACCTGTTGATCATTGCTGGGTGCTACTGTTGGAACTGTCAACTACTCTGAGGAGTGCTACTTGTTTATTGAACCATTGAAAAGATTTTATGTGAATATTTGTATAATCTGATTTTTTGTGTATTTGCTGTTTATGAGATGTTATGAGACTCTTACCTACACTTATTCGTTATTGCTGGTGCCACTGATTGAATGATCTATGCAAAATCACATGTATGCAAGCATTTGTATTCCTTACTGTATTTTATATATTAGGTTATTGAAGGGGCTGTGCAAAGCCAAAGTTTATTTAGTTATGTGATATTTACTTATTAATATTAACTTTTATTTTGTCTGTATTTTTGTGGATGAATTTGGTGGTATTTTCACCCTCAATGCTGGCAAAAATACCATCTAATGCTAGCCCGTGGAGGAGGAGCATATGAAAGGTGGCTACAGTGAGTCACAGAGCCAGAGATTGCGCCAAAGAGTACTTTTCCGCCGCCTCCACTGGGGCAGTAGTAGTTCTGAGGTTGCCGTGAGCAGTGCTTGTTGAGAGGATGTCGATAGCAATACTAGTTGAGGGCATGTCGTGTGCAGTTGTTCTGTTGGACGAGACAGCAGACGCTGTTCGATTGCCGATATTGTAATGATCACAGTGTATTTTTCGTCAATATATGTGAAGGTAACAAAAAATTTTTTTATTTCAAATTTCCTAAATAACAATGCGTCTTGGTCACAGGTTCAGTCAACAAAGCATCTGGCTTATGTTCATGTATTAGACTGTAATTCTGGTTTCGATGTGCAATTACAGTATTTCTGGTTTTTTAATTACTTCTTTGTAAATGGTGTTTAAAATATCTTGTCGTATTGAGGAAGAACCGTGCCAGATGTGTACGTTGAATCACACTTCCACACACAGAACAGTTACACTTGTGTTTTGTTGTTTCGGACCTTTTATAGTTGCTGGGGACTTAATTAATCAGTTGTGTTAACGGAAATTTCCTTTCACTCTTTATTGTTTTTCTATGCAGTCAGATTGCGTACTGATACTACTCAGGGCCAACCGGTTATGAGACTTCGTAACCGGACATACAGCTACTAAAAAATATTTGCATTAAAAATTATTAAGCCCCCATGCACTATGCAACCCAAATTGCATGAAAATGTAATCACATGTCAGTTCTAGTATAATAAATTCGTCCAATGAATACCCGTTCATCACCTGCATTTCTTCTTGGTGTAGCAATTTTAATGGCCAGTAGTGTACAAATGTTATGTAGAGTGGTGTTTGTAGAATAGACTGCGGGTCTTGGAAATTTTTGCAAGACGGCGAACAACCTATGTAAGGCATCGGCTGCTAGAATCTGACAAGGTAATTCGTGAGGTCTTATAACATGTGTTGTCAGAAGCATGAAGAGTATATACGACTCGATTTAAATGCACTGAAAATAGGTATTCAGTAGCTGAAATACAGATCTGCAACAAAAGTACAGAATAGATTTGTGGCTTATTGCTAAACCCCTTTTCCGCTCTTGAAACTTGCTACTGTCGCTGTGCACATCACATCGGTTCCAATGGAATCAAACTTGATCATATTTATTTTTGTGTGGTTGCGTCAAGGATCGCGCGAACATTTTTTGACATCCTGTTCCTTGTAGCTGACTGCCTCGACAACCTGCAATATGACAACAATTCACATTCGATAGGACATTCCTCAACAGACAGTTTCAGCAGCCTGTGAACTGAACATATTAAATACGACTTGCAATGATGTATATCTTGACGGATACCCGGACAGATATTGTTACGTACGAATTTTGGAGTGAGTGCAGTATAAAGAGTAATCAAAACAATTTTGATCATCACCCAGAAAAAATAAAGACACTAATTAATTTTTGTTTACCGAAGGCATACGCCTGAAGACTTGGGACACATTAAAATTCCTGCACCACAGTACCGTACCACGCAAACAGAGCACATA
Source organism: Schistocerca serialis cubense (assembly GCF_023864345.2). Lineage (NCBI taxonomy): Eukaryota > Metazoa > Arthropoda > Insecta > Orthoptera > Acrididae > Schistocerca > Schistocerca serialis. Next base: position 165,166,574 of record NC_064643.1, on the reverse strand, counting down.
AAAACAAAATGACCACAACTCGTTGAAAAACTTGAGTATCGTTCGGTTATTCCTTTTCGTCGTTTGAAGTGGAGCAAAGCTTCAATAGTCCATGCTGACTGGTTGAAGTACACTATAAGAAGTGCCTTGAGGGAATTATCCGAATGGGACGGATATCAGTACATGTGATGTACATGTACAGACTAACAGATTATTGCAATTCCACAAAAATTGGATGGTTTATTCAAGAGAAAGGGCTTAACAAATTGAGCGAGTCAGTACCGCATTGGTTAACCCCCGTTCTTATGTAAGCAGTTATTCGGTTTATCATTGATTGACAGAGTTGTTAGATGTCCTCCTCAGGGATACCGTGCCAATTCTGTCCATTTGGGGTGTTAGATCGTCAAAATCGCCAGATGGTTGGAGGGTTCTGCCCACAACACTCTAAAGGTTCTCAGTTGGGGAGAGATCTGGCGACGTTGTTGGCCACGGTAGGCAAAGCACAAAGACAAGCAGTAGAAACTCTTGCAGTGTGTGGGTGCGCATTGTTGTTGTTGTGGTCTTCAGTCCTGAGACTGGTTTGATGCAGCTCTCCATGCTAATCTATTCTGTGCAAACTTCTTCATCTCCCAGTACCTACTGCAACCTACAACCTTCTGAATCTGCTTAGTATATTCATCTCTTAGTCTCCCTCTACGATTTTTACCCTCCACGCTGCCCTCCAATACTTAATTGGTGACCCCTTGATGCCTTAGAACATGTCCTACCAACCGATCCCTTCTTCTAGTCAAGTTTTGCCACAAACTCCTCTTCTCCCCAATTCTATTCAATACCTCCTCATTAGTTATGTGATCTACCCATCTAATCTTCAGCATTCTTCTGTAGCACCAGATTTCGAAAGCTTTCATTCTCTTCTTGTCCAAACTGTTTATCGTTCATGTTTCACTTCCATACATGGCTACTCTCCACACAAATACTTTCAGAAATGACTTCCTGACACTTAAATCTATACTCGATATTAACAAATTTATCTTCTTCAGAAACGCTTTCCTTGCCATTGCCAGTCAACATTTTATATCCTCTCTACTTCGACCATCATCAGTTATTTTGCTCCCCAAATAGCAAAACTCCTTTACTACTGTAAGTGTATCATTTCCTAATCTCATTCCCTCCGCATCACCCGACTTAATTCGACTACATTCCATTATCCTTGATGTTCATCTTGTACCCTCCTCTCAAAACACTGTCCACTCCGTTCAACTGCTCTTCCAAGTCCTTTGCTGTCTCTGACCGAATTACAATGTCAACGGTGAACCTCAAAGTTTTTATTTCTGCTCCATGGATTTTAATACCTACTCCTAATTTTTCTTTTGTTTTCTTTACTACTTGCTCAATATATAGATTGAATAACATTGGGGAGAGGCTACAACCCTGTCTCACTCCCTTCCCAACCACTGCTTCTCTTTGATGTCCCTCGACTCTTATAACTGTCATCTGGTTTCTGTACAAATTGTAAATATCCTGCTGCTCCCTGTATTTTACCCCTGCCACCTTCAGAATTTGAAAGAGAGTATTCCATTCAACCTTTCTCTAAGTCTACAAATGCTAGAAACGTAGGTTTGCCTTTCCTTAATCTTTCTTATACAGATATGTTAGACATTTCAGGATTTAAGCTAGCTTCCTACTTCTGCAGAGTAGATATGGATGGAGGAGGAGTTGCCACATTTATCAAAAACTGCCATAAATTCAAGAACATTGACATTAATAAATTCTGTTTAGAGCAGCATCTAGAAGCATGTGCAACAGAAAGTAGAGTTCCATAACAGATACTATATAATAATAACTATTTACCGAGCACCTGCAGGAAATTATAATCTATTCTTAGGTCATCTAGAAGCTCTTTTGGGTTATTTAACAGGAAGAAACAAAGAAATTTTGATTGCTGGTGAATTTAATACAGATTTTCTAATACAATCTTCCAGCAAACATTCACTGCAGTTAGTAATGTTGTCTTTCAATCTAACTCACATGGTAAACTTTCCAACTAGGATCACTAAATCCTCAAGGACAGCCATTGATAACATTTTTATAGACAAAGCAAAGGAACAAAATCATATCATAAAACCTGTTATAAATGGACTATCAGATCATGACATGCAGCTCCTTGTTTTAGATGTAAATTCTAAGCAGATTATCAAGACTGCTAAATCTGAGTACAGGAGAGTAGTCAATCAACCAAAAATTGAGTGTTTTAGAAAACTGCTCAAAGATATGAACTGGAAAGATGTTTATAGTGCTCATGACATGAATGAAAAATATAACACATTCATGAACAATGTCAGTACCATGTTTGAAAACTGTTTTCCTCTAAAAGTTACTCAAATTAAACAGAAGTCTATAATAAAACCATGGATTACACAAGGAATAAAGATTTCCTGTAAGACAAAAAGGAAAATGCATCTGTCGACCAAGAATAGCTCCAATGCTGATGATTTAACTAAATACAAGGAACACTGTGAAACATTAAAAAAAAGTAATTCAGACGTCTAAACAAATGCACTACGAGAAGAAGATAGCAATGTCAGGGAACAAAATAAAAACAATATGGGATATAGTGACAGAGCAGACTGGTAGAACCAGAAAGGAACAGGAGCAAATAGCACTAAGGGTAGATGACACATTAGTAACTGATGGGCATAGTGTGGCAAATCTATTTAACAAGGACTTTATATCTGTTACTGATAGAATGGGACTTTCAGTATCAGTAAATAATGCCCTTGAATATCTGAAACTAGCCTTCACAAATAGCTTCAAGTACATGATATATCACTCACTTCACCAAAAGAAATAACTTCCATAATAAAATATTTAAAAACTAAGTATTCTAGTGGGTAGAATGAAATATCAACAAAGTTAATTAAGGCATGTTCTTGCGAGTTTAGTACAATTCTAAGTTACTTGTGTAACCAGTCAATTATAACTGGGACATTTCCTGATTGGCTAAAATATGCAGATGTTAAGCCTCTATTCAAGAAAGGGGATAAAGAGATACCATCAAACTACAGACCGATTTCACTTTTGCCAGCATTCTCAAAAATTTTAGAAAAAGTAATGTACAGGTGGCTGCTCAACCATCTGACCACAAATAACATATTATCAAGAACACAGTTTGGATTTCTGAAGGGTTCTGATATCGAGAAGGCTATTTACACCTACAGTGAAAATGTACTTAATTCATTAAATAACAAATTATAAGCAGCAGGTATTTTCTGTGATTTGTCAAAGGCATTTGATTGTGTGAACCACAACATCCTTTTAAGTAAATTAGAATTCTATGGTGTCACGGGCAGTGCTGCAAAATGGTTCAAGTCATACCTCACTAACAGGAAACAAAGGGTGTCAGTGCAAGGGACTAGTGAATTAAGTCATCAGTCATCATCAGAATGGGAAGAAATTACATGTGGTGTCCCACAAGGATCCATCTTAAGGCCATTGCTTTTTCTTGTGTACAGTAATGATCTCTCATCAGTTACACTGGCAGAAGCAGAGTTCGTTTTGTTTGCAGATGACACAAGTATTGCAATAAATAGTATGTCAAATGTAGTTCTAGAAAGATCTGCTAATGATATTTTCATGGACATTAATAAATGTTTTAAAGCCAACTCACTGACATTAAACTTCGAAAAGACTCACTATATGCCATTCAGAACCTGCAAGAGGTTTCCACCCAGCATATGCATAAAATACGAAGAAGAGCAGATAGAAGAGGTTGACAGTCTTAAATTCCTGGGATTACAACTTGATAAAAAATTCAGTTGGGAAGAGCACACCACAGAACTGCAGAAACATCTTAACAAATCTGTATTTGCAATTCGAGTGTTAGCAGACATAGGCGACATAAAAATGAAAAAGCTTGCATACTTTGCCTACTTTCTTTCCATAATGTCATATGGTATAATATTTTGGGGTAACTCTTCAAGTCAAACAAAAGTTTTCAGAATCCAAAAGCGTGTAATACGTATTATTTGCGGAGAAAACTCACGGACGTCCTGTAGAAACCTCTTCAAAGAACTGGGTATACTAACTACTGCCTCTCAGTATATTTACTCATTAATGAAATTTGTCCTAAATAATATATCTCTTTTTCCAACAAACAGCTCAGTTCATACATACAATACCAGGAACAAAAATGATCTGCGCAAGGACTTAAAAGCACTTACTTTAGTTCAAAAAGGTGTCCACTACTCAGGAACACTCATCTTCAATAATTTGCCAGTAAACATAAAAAATTTAGTTACAAATAAAGATCAGTTTAAAAGAAGCCTGAAAGACTTACTAGTGGCCAACTCCTTCTACTCCATTGACGAATTTTTTAATAGAAACAAATGATGTATTGTCTATATTCATACTATTGGTATTGTTATTTCAGCTTTAAAAAAAAATAAATTGACATGTTCCACATCCACGAGGATCTCCTCAGCACGGATCTATGGAACGAAAAACTGATCTAATCTAATCTAATCTAAGATAAGTCGTAGGGTCAGTATTGCCTCACGTGTTCCAATATTTCTACGGAATGCAAACTGATCTTCCCCGAGGTCGGCTTCTACCAGTTTTTCCATTCGTCTGTAAAGAATTCGTGTTAGTTTTTTGCAGCCCTGACTTATTAAACTGATAATTCGGTAATTTTCACATCTGTCAACACCTGCTTTCTTTGGGATTGGAATTATTACATTCTTCTTGAAGTCTGAGGGTATTTCGCCTGTCTCATACATCTTGCTCACCAGATGGTAGAGTTTTGTCAGGACTGGCTCTCCCAAGGCTGTCAGTAGTTCTAATGGAATGTTGTCTACTCCTGGGGCATTGTTTCCACTCAGGTCTTTCAGTGCTCTGTCAAACTCTTCACGCAGTATCATATCTCCCATTTCATCTTCACCTACATCCTCTTCCATTCCCATATAACTGCCCTTGGTGGTGGGCATTATCTCGTTGATTTGTAAGATCAGGATGGCTTGCCATGAAGGGCAGCAAAACGGCTCGTAGAAAGTCGTCAACGCACTGCCGTGCAGTAAGGATGCCGCGGATGACGAACAAAGGTGTCCTGCTAAGAAATGAAGTGATACTACAGACCATTACTCCTGACTGTTGGGCGGTAAGGCGGGGGAAAGTCCGGTCGGCATCTCGCCACTGTCTGCGACATGTCTTCGGCCTGAAAACTCATTGACAGGAGTAGGATTGTCTTCAGTGATGAGTCCCCCATCGAACTGAGCCCCGATGACCAGCGAAGATGTGTCTGGAGACACCCCGGCCAGCTGTGGAATATCAACCTGTCTCCCGCCACACTTAGACACTGGATTCGCATTCGGGTGGACGACGGTTCAATCCCGCGTCCGGCCATCCTGATTTAGGTTTTCCGTGATTTCCCTAAATCGCTCCAGGCAAATGCTGGGATGGTTCCTCTGAAAGGGCACGGCCGAATTCCTTCCCCATCCTTCCCTAATCCGATGAGACCGATGACCTCGCTGTCTGGTCTCCTTCCTCAAATAACCCAACCCAACCCGCCACACGACCTAAAACCAGGACAGGTTTGGCTTTCATCCGCGGCACCCTTACAGCATAGCTATACGTAAACGGTATTCTATCCCCGCACTTTTGTTGTCCTTCGTGGCATGTCATCCTGGGCCTGTCCGCACCGATAGCTGAGTAGTCAGCGTGACGGATTGCCGTCCCACGGGCCCGGCTGGGTCGGGGAATTTTCTCCGCTCAGGGACTGGGTGTTGTGTTGTCTTCATCATCATTCCATCCCCATACGGCGCGCTGGTCGCTCAATGTGGCGTCGAGTGTAATAAGACCTGCACCACGGCGGCCAGACCTGCCTCGTAAGGGGCCTCCCGGCCAATGACGCCAAACGCTCATTTCCATTCTGGGCCTTTCATTTCACCAAGACAACGCCCGCCCGCAGACGAAAAGAGTTTCTACTGCTTGTCTTCGTCCTCGCCAAACCCTACGTTGGTCAGCTAGGTCGCTAGAATCCATCACAGTAGAGAACGTTAGGAGCAGTCCGGGCAGGACCCTTCAACCATCTCAGAAGTTTTACGATCTAACGCTCGATTTGACAGAATTTGAAACAATATCCCACAGCAACAACTCTATGAATCAATGACAAGCGGAATAACTGCTTACATACGGGCCACAGACGGACCAACGCGTTACTGACTTCTCTTGAATAAATCATTCAGTTTTTCTGAAATTGTAATCATTTGTTTTTCAACACATTTACATGTACATCACCGATGTCAGTCTCATTCAGACAATTCCTCCGGGTTGCGTCTCCTATCCCCTTTCCCCTCCCCCCTCCCCTCCCCCCACACATACACACAAAAGTTGTAGAAGCATGTATATTTTTACATGACCCAATTGTCAAAACTCACAGACAACTTTCGGAGAATAAAGTGACACGAAAACTACGAACCTCGAATATGCCAAGTAATTTCAGAATTTGCACGTTACGTTTAACACCAGTGGTTTGTGTGAAGTTCTGACCACGTGGACATGCTTGCTGTCTGACTGGTATCATTCCAGCCAGGTAAAGCGCACATTCATAGGCTGACCCCTCCTGCCGTCAAAGACTAGGCCGACACGGCTTTTGAGACAATAGGCCGAACTGGTAAAAAGCGGGAGGTTGAGTAGGGCACGATAGAAAGGGAACGACATTCCAGTAAGTAAGCGGCAGAAAGTCAGACTTCTCGATCATAGGTACGGCCGGCCGGACTGGCCGAGCGCTTCTAGGCACTACAGTCGGGAACCGCGCGACCACTACGGTCGCAGGTTCGAATCCTGCCTCGGGCATGAATGTGTGTGCTGTCCTTAGGTTAGTTAGGTTTAAGTAGTTCTAAGTTCTAGGGGACTGATGACCTCAGATGTTAAGTCCGATAGTGCTCAGAGCCATTCGAATCATTTGAACGTAGGTACAAACAGTTGAAATAAACAATATTCCCCTCAATAACACGCTCATGTTCTCATAGTGCGGCGGGGTGGGTTGCTCCCTCAATACCCCTTAAACAATCAGTCCACCTACCTGGATAGCTTTCAGGTTGTCTGCCCCTTCACTCTGCGATGGTAAACACTGGTTTAGCCGATAAAAGCAGCGTTGACGAAAAGTCAGCTAAATGCTACGGCACAAAGGTCACATAATTCCAGTCCATGGGTAGCATCTGGAAGTTAAACTATCGGCCATTCGGGATTCTTGCGTGACTCGTTTCAAAAGCGCCTAAAATTTCTTGTAAGCTGGTTTATTGTCTTTAAACACAGAAAATGGCTATCAAGACCTTATTTAATATGCAATGTTACTGACTGTCTCTGCAACAAGTTCACGCCGCACGGGGTAGCCGCGTGGTCTAGGGCGCCTTGTGACGGTCCGTGCGGCTACCCCCGTCGGAGGTTCGAGTCCTCCCTCGGGCATCGTTGTGTGTGTCCATAGCTTAAATTAGTTTAAGTTAGGTTAAGTAGTGTGCAGGCTTAGGGACCGAAGACCTCAGCAGTTTGGTCCCATAAGACCTTACCACAAATTTCCAGAAAAAACAAGTTAACACCCCGATGCAGCCGTAAGATATTTAGTCCCACTCGATATTTTAGACGTTATAAACACTGGCCCACGACTTCTTGCGAGTTAACACAGTTGGTCGTTCAGTAGTCTTCTTGTACACAAGTGCTCACCATAATGTCTCGTAATCTGCACGAAACACGCCACGCGGAGTTTATGTACTACTTGAAATGTTCATACACGAAATCTCCTAAAATAAATCACCCACAAGCTAAAACTTTCTTAAAATACTCAACTCTGTTGTTGCTTTTCACTAACTACGCGTGAACCGTTAAAACGCGCACATTTCTTCGTTTTAGCACAAATTTTATCAGCTCGATTTAACATGGGTGTTTACTAGAAGACAGCTCCCGAGCGACTATATTGACTCATAGGTCTAGGGCACCAAGCCCTACTCAAACGTGCGGGAAATCCTGCAGTCCTATTGTCTAGTGTAATAAGCAGCCAATCAGATCATCTCGAGCACTTCTACATTCGCGGTGTTTCTAATGGTAGCCAATCAGATTACCACAAGTAATTTAGACTAGAAATCTCTTAATTCCGAAACTAGATAAAATTTAATGAAAACAAAATATGATATCTTTCCACAAAATAAAATGCTAATAAATTTAATACCCAACGCCCCTTCTGGCTGCACTTCGCGAAATCAAACTCTCTCAGGCATGCGACACAACTTCCTCTTTAAACAATTTTCTCACACTTTCATCTACATAGTTTTAATAAATAAGACATTCTCACTCTATGTATGTCCTCTATTCACTCTTTCAGTCACTCGCAATGAAATAATAATTTTCCAATGTGCTGTTAATTACGTCAGAAATCTGTGGCAATGAAACTAAAGAAAATCCCAGAAAACTAGATTATATTAACCTATCCTCTTGGTTGTGGTTTGAATTAGTGCTATAGATGAATACATTACTGTCCCTAACTCGGTTTCAAAATTTTGTATCTTCGAAAGTATTGGAGTTATTCATTTGAAATTTTATCAGTATGGTTCAGTTATCCATAGAATTTGGTACACTAAGTATGAGAAAGATCGACTAATAGTACTTCTTCAGATTCATAGAGAGTATGTGTAACGTATTGCATGCATCGTTACTCCAACTCTCGCCCGGCCCAGTAACCAGCGTCAGTTGAACGGACGTGAGAACCAACATCTCCTCTTCTCCCGGCTCCACGGCAAGCTACTGCGTTTTCAGTGAAAGGTGACAACTTGTAATAATTTGCTACGTCACACAATCTCAGTTGTTAGTGAAATACTGACAATTGTGAAACCACATCTCTATGCTGTATTGTCGAAATTATTCCGTTATCCAACGTGTGAAAGTTTATTGCTACCATAGTTCTTAAATTAAATGCATGACTCCATTAGTTCTAAAAATTTCGGAAGTATCCTCATCAAAGGCTACATTTTTTCTGAATTACAATTTACTACTTATACTACCTATGGAGATAAACTAATCGTTATTATTTTAAAAAATTGATATATGTAGTGACTGAAAAAAGTGAATCGTCGAAAAGGGAAGGGGGAAACAAAATGGGACTTCACTGGTTCAGAAGGCGTGTGCTAGTAACTTAAGTGAAAACAAACGCGAGTCAAATTTACAAAGAACTTGGGGGTACGAAGACAGTGATCAGTACGACATTGCACTCCCCCTGGCCTGGACACATGAACTGATTCGGCAGGCGAGGGTGTCATAAGACGGTTGCATCTTCTACTAAGGCCAACTGACCTACGACTGCTGTAAATGGCCCTTGACATCCTGCGTACTGGCAATGGTACAGAGTTGGCGTCCTAATTGTTCTCGCAAATGTTCTATCGGGGACAGATCTGGCGATCTTGCTTGCGATGGGAGTACCCTAACATCTCGCAGACGGTTCACAGAGACACGATGTCATGTGTGGACGAGCACTGTCCTGTCGAAATGTGGCCCCACGATTGACAGGTAATACGAGAAGACGCAGAATGTCCATGATGTATCATTGTGCTGTCACAGATCCCTCAAACACTACCTGCTGCAGCGTTAGGTCATAACATGATGCACCCCCACCCCATGACACCAGGAGTGTCACCTCCATCTCTCTCCAAAAGAAGAACGGGACCTCTGCCCAAGTCGACACCATACTCGGCGATGATGGTCATCCGGGGCAGTACCAAACTGCGACTAATACACACGCATTTGTATTCTGGCGTTGATGGCAGTCTGTACATGGGTTGGTAGTTCGCCAGTCCAGCTGCCGCTAGTCGTCCATGATGTATCATTGTGCTTTCAGGGGTCCCTCAAACACTACCTGCTGCGACGTTAAGTCACAACTCAGCAGGAGTGGCACCTCTATCTCTCTCCAGCAGAAGAACGGGACCTCTGCCCAAGTCGACGCCATACTCGGCGATGATGGTCATCCAGGGTAGTGCCAAACTGCGACTAATACAAACGCATTTGTATTCTGGCATTGATGGCAGTCTGTGCAAGGATTGGTAGTTCGCCAGTCCAGCTGCCGCTAGTCGTCCATGATGTATCATTGTGCTGACAGGGGTCCCTCAAACACTACCTGCTGCGACGTTAACTCGTAACTCAGCGGGAGTGGCATCTGTCTCCCCAAAAGAAGAATGGGACCTCTGCCCAAATCGACGCCATACTCGGCGATGATGGTCATCTGGGGTAATGCCAAACTGCGACTAATACACACGCATTTGTATTCTGGTGTTGATGGCTGTATTTGCATGGGTTGGTGGTTCCCCAGGGCAGCTGCCGCTAGTCGCCGATTAATGGTGTGTGATGTCACACAGTGTTGCAGGGAGTCCATTACCTTTTCTCATATTACAGGCGCAGATGTGAAGGCGTTATAATGGGCTTGGACCACTATACAGTGACCATCCCTTATAGTGACCAGACGTGGTCGACTGGAAGCTTGTCGACGAGTGTGCCTGCCCTCAAGTTTCCATGGAGTCCAACTTTGGGCCATAAACACCCGAATGCGTCACAAATCTTCGTACTGCGCTACTCGACCAGCCGGCCACAATACAGACCCTATCATACTCTTTCAGGTGTTGATACTCCTCCCACACGAGTACACGGCATCTCCACGTCCTTCACGACGATCACCCAGTATCTGACACTATCCACGCTACGTCTATGCATTACCAGATCTGGTAACAACACTAAACACGATCAACACTAACGTATTCTCGTGGCAATTCTACCTTTCATATAAAATTGCAACACTAACACTTACATGTTATCCACCAAAGCGTGCGTGTGTGAAGTTACATGGACATACGGTCATGTCTTGTGGGTGGTTCACTTTTGTTTAGGCAGTTTTTTTTATTGTTGTGTTTTTAAAATCGTTAACTTTAGTGGTATGTTAAGAGTGGGGCTGACGGTAACTTACATTGGAAGAGGGAGGGGGTGGTTCACTTTTGTTTAGGCAGTTTTTTTATTGTTGTGTTTTTAAAATCGTTAACTTTAGTGGTATGTTAAGAGTGGGGCTGACGGCAACTTACATTGGAAGAGGGGGAGGGCGGGGAAGACAGAGGCAGTAGATACTCTTCCCCCCACCCTCCCAGAAGCGAACTCTGAACCTGTATCTGACGGCTGCAATCTAGCATTACGTGACGTAGTGATTGGATAGCGTATTTGCTACCGGTTTGGTCAAACAAGTCTCAGTGACGAAGAACGAATTGGCAGACCATCTTTTTTCGTAAAACTGGGAAAAAGAAAAGCAGTGATGGCCGGGGTGCTAGGAGACTGGCGTATTACAGGCGTATTGCAGTCGTGACAAGAGCCTAATACAGAAATCTCATGAGCAGTTCAGGAAGGCTGTAGCGACGAACGTTAGTGGGAATCTGTCGAGTCTGTGCCCACCAAGATGGCCCAGCTCATCCTGCAACACTGAACAGGACACAGTAGTCACGTGTATTGTTTCTCTCTGTTATCAAATTTTTCCACTCCTCTGAATTTCCACTGACTCTGTTTTATCGGAATACCCGCCAGGTTAGCCGAGAGCGCTAATGCGCAGCTTCCTGGACTGGGGTAAGCGCGCTGGCCCCGGATCGAATCCGTCCAGCGGATTAACGACGAGGGCCGGTGTGCCGGCCAGCCTAGATGTGGTTTATAGGCGGTTTTCCACATCACCCTAGGTGAATACCAAGGTGGTCCCCGCGTTCCGTCTCAGTTACACGATTCGCAGACATCTGCAGCCGTTCACACAATTCCATGGACTGCACTAGACACAGACAGCTGGGGTACACTCACTCCATCCAGGGGGGTACAGGGTGGGGGCAGGAAGGGCATCCGGCCACCACTTCACGTTAACGTGCCAAATCCGTACCTAACATTGCCGACCCTGCGACTGCAGGATAAAGGCACAAGCGAAAGGAATCGGAATGACGACGAAGTGATTTTCCAGGTAGAAGCGTTTCCGAACAGCGAGAATGCAGACTTCCACTCCGCCAAGTAATCTGTCGTTGAAATCATCTGTCGAATTGAATGGTGACTATGTAGAGAAAGCCTAACACCAAGTCTCTCAGTTACAATGTGGTTTGCTAGAGGTGATACTTAAAACTTTTGACAACCTTCCATAGCGACATGACGACGTAGAATGTGACCTTGTAGTCGCAAATAACTTTTCCTCCACGCGGGCCAGATTTCGCTAGTCCCAGCGATACAGCACGCTTTCTGGCTGGCTGGCTGGCAACAGCCCCGGGTCTCGGCTGTCGGATGGAATGTGCGATAAGGGGGCTGGTGTCAGGAACGCAGACGGGGTCACAGGGGCGCCCGCTTCTCGCTGTCTCCAGGCCGCCGACTCTGACCTCTGACGCAAAGACGAGAGGTGCGAACACGGTCAAACCCTTGGTCCTCTCATTTCCTAGAAATGGATGTTCTGTAACAGTGCCGTCGAGCCCGACCTGTTTCTACCAGTACGGCTGTGACCTTGCCTACACTGCCGAGGCAAAATATCATGACCGCCCACCGTGCGACTGAAGGCAGAGACGGGCATGTCACGCGCTAAGAAAAATACGTAAGTGTGATCATTCTAGCAAAGATACGGCCCATGAATGGGCGACTCTGACAAAGGGCAATCGTCCTGGGCCTGCGAAAGAGCTTCTCGGAAACGAAGAAGCTGGTCGGCTAGCAGAGTTATCCTGTCGTGGGTGCCAGTCGAAAGGGTCCTCACTCATAGCAATAGTGGGCTACATAGAAAAAGTGTTCAAAGAAGTGCAGCTCGTTTCGTATTATTGAAAAATGTGGGACAGAATGTCATGGAAATTATAACCAAGTTGGGGTGGCAATCATTAAAGCATTGGTGCCGTTAGTTAAGGCGATAACTTTTCACTAAATTTCAATCACCAACTTTATGCTCTGGATTCGAAAATATCTTGTTCACTCTCAAATAAATACGATGAAACGACGATCGTGATAAAGTAAGAGAAATCAGAGATCGCACGGAAATATTTGTGTGTTCAAATGTTTCCCATGTGACGTTCGAGAGTGGAAGGGTCGAGAAATAGTTACAACGTTGTTATACGAATCCACTGTCAAACACATAAGTGTAAATTGGACGGTGGTCATGTAGATGTGCACAGTCTAGTCACGTTACTGTGAGCTCGGCCTATGTTCGATGTCAACATGCAATAACCACTCACAGCCCTTGGTGACAACCCTAGCAGTGGAGGGTGTATGTACACTACTGGCCATTAAAATTGCTACACCACGAAGATGACGTACTACAGACGTGAAATTTAACCGACAGGAAGAAGATGCTGTGATATGCAAATGATTAGCTTTTCAGACCATTCACAAAAGGTTGGCGCCGGTGGCGTCACCAAAAGCGTGCTGACATGAGGAATGTTTCCAACCGATTTCTCATATACAAACAGCAGTTGACCGGCGTTGCCCGGTGAAACGTTGTTGCGATGCCTCGTGTAAAGAGGAGAAATGCGTACCATCACGTTTCCGACTTTGCTAAAGGTCGGATTGTAGACTATCGCGATTGCGGTTTATCGTATCGCGACATTGCTGCTCGCGTTGGTCGAGATCCAATGACTGTTGGCAGAATATGGAATCGGTGGATTCAGGAGGGTAATACGGAACGCCGTGCTGGCCGCATATCACTAGTAGTCGAGATGACAGGCATCTTATCCGCATGGCTGTAACGGATCGTGCAGTCACGTCTCGATCCCTGATTCAACAGATGGGGACGTTTGCAAGACAACAACCATCTGCACGAACAGTTCGTCGACGTTTGCAGCAACATGGACTATCAGCTAGGATACCATGGCTGCGGTTACCCTGGACGCTGCATCACAGACAGGAGCGCCTTCGTGTGGTGTACTCAGCGACGAACCTGGGTGCACGAATGGCAAAGCGTCGTTTTTTCGAATTAATCCAGGTTCTGTTTACAGCAACATGATGGTCGCAACGGTGTTTGGCGACATCGCGGTGAACGCACATTGGAAGCGTGTATTCATCATCGCCATACTGGGTTGTCACCCGGCGTGATGGTATGGGGTGCCATTGGTTACACGTCTCGGTCACCTATTGATGGCATTGACGGCACTATGAGCAGTGGACGTTACATTTCAGATGTGTTACGACCCGTGGCTCTACCCTTCATTCGATCCATGCAAAACCCTACATTTCAGCAGGATAATGCACGACCGCATGTTGTAGGTCCTGTACGGGCCTTTCTGGATACAGAAAATGTTCGACTGCTGTCGTGGCCAGCACATTCTACAGATCTCTCACCAAGTGAAAACGTCTGGTCAATGGTGGCCGAGCAACAGGCTCGTCACAATACGCCAGTCACTTCTCTTGATGAACTGTGGTATCGTGTTGAAGCTGCATGGGCAGCTGTACCTGTACACGCCATCCGAGCTCTGCTGACTCAACGCCCAGGCGTATCAAGGCCGTTATTACGGCCAGAGGTGGTTGTTCTGAGTACTGATTTCTCAGGACCTATGCAACAAAATTGCGTGAAAGTGTAATCACACGTCAATTCTAATATAATATATTTGTCCAATGAATACCCGCTTTTCATCTGCATTTCTTCTTGGTGTAGAAATTTTAATGGCCAGTAGTGTATATCCGGGGCACTCGGAAAACAGTGCACTCGTTATGGTAATACGGAATCGGAACGATTTATCTGACATCCAAAAGGGCACACGTTTAATGCCTTTTGGGCCAGTTTATAAACTGTTCTCATGCTGCCATAGTTAAAGTAGCAAAATGGCACCATCCAAAACCGACGCCGAGGCAACTGTGGTGCACAAAACGCCATAAATGACAGAGGTGAATGGCACCTGCGGAAATGTCTACAGGCGAACAAATGTGCAACTGTTAAGCATCTGACCACCCAGGTAAGCCAAGGGGCTACCAACAGTGTCTTCAAGACCACCGTTCGGCGAACATTGCTGCATATGGGCCTCTGCAGCACATGCCTAGTTCATGCAAGCAGTTGGGTAACAGGGGTGTGGGCATATTTTGTTTGTGTGGGTTGCAAACATTAATAGGCAAGCATAAATTCAGGGGTATATTATTCCCCACCCCCACCCCTCAACCTATTGTTACACTAATTGATTTATGACCCCTGAGGGTTGATTTATGACCCACTGGGGACAATTCGACCTCCTCAGAAACCCCCACCTCACCTCCTCCTCCTCCTGGACCCCTCCCAGAAAAGAGATACTGGTCTGGGGACACATATTTTTTGTCACCCTCTCCTCAGTTCAGCTCTGAGGCACTTCCCCCCTCTGGAAAACTCCCAGCCTTCATCCCCTCACCCCTCCCCTCCTCTCCCTCTACCCTCCACTCGAAAATTGGTGGGAAGTGCTGTCTGTGCTGAACTGTTGGCGTGGATCTCATGACAAAAAATTCTAATCAATGCCAATTACATTGCAGGTGAAATATTGTCTATTTATAAAATTCAATTTGTGTATTCTTCATTTAATCAGTCTGTGGGCGACAGGGCTCCTCTCCTTCCATCACCTACTTGTGAAGTGGGAAGAAGACTCTGTGCTGAGCTACTCGAGAGGGAGGTCACTGCTGGAAGGATTTCCTAAATTTTACTGGGGAAACCAAACTGACAATTACCCTACAGGCTTCCTGCTTGAAATTCAAATAGACGAAACTGCTCCCCTCCCTTACCCCACTTGTGAACTAGAAGGAAAATGACTCAGTCTTTGCTGAGCTGCTGGAGAGGAAGGTTGTATCTCCTCTACTTATAAATTGGTGGGAAGAAGGCTAGAGAGGAAGATGATGTCTTGGTGGGTAACACGTCAATTGATGAGATGTTGGTGTTGGATAGAGAGGACTTTAATATTTGCATTACGTGTAAGCGTACAGCTCCATAGTCTCCGACACAGGGTATGCAAGGACGTGATAATGGACGAGCATATGAGGAATACTTTCCAACAAATATTGGTGAAGCAGTGAGATTGGTTGAGGATGCATTTCGCAACTCATAGAGACTATTGCGTGTGCTGGAGCTATTCACGTTTTTCGAAATGGCCAGTCAAACCACAGTGCACGAGACAACTTTTTCTTACACCGCTGCACCAGACTGAAAGAACCAGAGGTGCTCACCTTGGTGTATGGGGCTTAACTGAGGCTTATAAACGAGCTTTGTTCCCCAGGAATCAATAGCAATGCAGGAATGCTACATTCGGTGGTGTGTTCTTCACATCAGGGTATATAATATGGATGCAGTCACAGTGGAAGGAAAGTGCCAACAGCAACTGAGATTGTCATCTGCTTCCACCTGCCGGCCGGAGCGGCCGAGCGGTTCTAGGCGCTACAGTCTGGAACCGCGCGACCGCTACGGTCGCAGGTTCGAATCCTGCCTTGGGCATGGATGTGTGTGATGTCCTTAGGTTAGTTAGGTTTAAGTAGTTCTAAGTTCTAGGGGACTGATGACCTCAGATGTTAAGTCCCATAGTGCTCAGACCCATTTGAACCATTTTTTTGCTTCCACCTCGCAGACACATTGTTCAGCTGCCCATGTCTTTGTCCATGGTTGCTTATTCTTTCTTCTTCTTCTTTGTTCAGAAACCTCTGGCATGTCCATGCGGGCAACATCCTCCAACTTGTTGGGACCTGCAGTGACCTCTGGCATGTCCAGACCAGTAGCAGCAACTTCCAGCTTGTTGGGACCTGCCGCGACTTCCAGCCTGTCGAGACCAACTGTGGCAGCAGCACCATGAGATGCTGTAGTGCATGTTGGAGCAGGACAATAAGCTGCTATTATCCGTCCCACTCATCAACATGTGTAATGAAGGCGCCCAGCCAGTCTGCGACTCTCAGAAGAATTGTGCTGGAAGTCCTGCAGCACACGATGCAGGTCAGTTCTGGTCTCTGATATACACACCATCCCAGAACATTCCAGCATTACTGTAAGGGCAGCGTGTTGATGTGGTGGATGAGAAGCTGCCGATTCCTTTCAGTGCTCCAACGTTACTCATTTTGGGTTTTAATTTAACAGTTAGCAATTCAAAGCGCTTAAATATTAGTATAGAAAAGAATCAGTGGACAGTGACCGGCATGTTGTGTTAAAGATTGAAAATGCATGGAGAAGTGCAATTTAAGGAATTGAAATGGGATGAATTCTGTCATGTATAACCCTCCATCAATAAACAGATGACCACCAAGTATTGTCCATCTTGTTCACCCCCAGACATTTATTGTACTGGTCTGATGCTAACTATCACATCATTGCATAACAGCATGGCACTAATGGTGAGACCTGCAGGTCAATCCATGTATCGGCAACTCTCCACTGTTACAAACTGGCCGGTGTGACCGAGCGGTTCTAGGCGCTTCAGTCTGGAACCGCGCGACCGTTATGGTCGCAGGTTCGAACCCTGCCCCAGGCATGGATGTGTGTGATGTCCTTACGTTAGTTAGGTTTAAGTAATTCTAAGTTCTAGGGGACTGATGACCTTGGATGTTAAGTCCCATAGTGCTCAGAGCCATTTCAACCACTTTTGAGCAGAGCCATTTGTTACAAACTAGTTTGGCCTATGGATAGTACTATCCCTTGGGTTGGAAAAACTGAACAGATAGCTACCTTCAGTTCAAACTGTGTATAATGAGAGTGTGCACTATCTCCACAGGTGTAGTATGAATGCAGAAAATTTAGAACACTGCATCAATACGTTGTCAAAAGAAGAAGCTGAAGGAACAGAGAAGTTTGAGAGGAATACACAGTGAATTATGTGCATGAAAGAAAGCTTTATTTGCTAGATTCTGTAGAGGTGTGAAGATAAGGAAAGAACTAGGTGATTCTTATTTTTGATGTAGCAACCCTGTGCATGTATGTTGAATAAAAACACGTATATTATCACAAATAGTGTTTTATTCTGTTTATACCTCTCATAATAATGTTGTTGCTACCAGTATTTTAACTGCAGTTACGGCCGGCTACGATAAAACGTGAACGAAATTAGTCGTAGTGCAAAAAATGTGCAACTGAGACGGAAAAGCCGGCCGGAGTGGCCGAGCGGTTCTATGCGCTACAGTCTGGAACCGCGCGAGTGCTACGGTCGCAGGTTCGAATCCTGCCTCGGGCATGGATGTGTGTGATGTCCTTAGGTTAGTTAGGTTTAAGTAGTTCTAAGTTCTAGGGGACTGATGACCACAGATGTTAAGTACCATAGTGCTCAGAGCCATTTTTTGAACTGCAGTTACTAGAATACTGCAGCAGCAACAAGCTGTCTGAACCATCTCGTCACCATAGTCAGCATCTTCAGACAGTGTTAAACTGAATGATAGACCAAGCTTTCATGTTTGTATATATCCTGTGAGCACTGCAGCTCAGTTGTTAACATATACGTCTATTTTCTCTAAAATTCCATTGCACACCAAAACCTGATGTAACCGATATCATGGTGGGGTGGGTGAAGCATCAGGACTTTGATGTGACTGTTCCTGTGATGGTGTGGAAGAACTTCAGAAGAAGAAGAAGAATGGGATACTCCTACCCAATAATGTGCAGGTGATAATTTCAGGTTCATCGAACTGTGGCAAGACAAATGGTCTCTTGTCACTGCTAACACACCTAGAACACTTCGAGCATGTATGTGTATTTTCAGAAGCGCTGTTTCAACCCAAGTACCAGCTGCTGCAAAGGATACTGCAGAGTGTTGATTGTGTAACATACCCGACATTCAGTCAAAGCAGTTAATTTCCCACATTAGAAAAAGTAAAACCAAATACTGTGTTCATATTTGATAACATCACTGTGGAAAACGAGGGCGAAAGTTTATGATATTTCTATTTTGGTAGTCATATGGATCTTGACGTATTTTATTTGAGTCAAACATATCCCAGAATCCTGAAACAGTTGGTGAGGGATAATGCAAACCTCCTTATAGCGTTAAAACAAGACAATTTTAATTTAAGGGACATTTACCAAGCTCATGTAGGAACTGATATGTCATTCAATGAATTCGTAAAGCTATGTGGAGACTGCTAGGGCTACTCAGCTTAAAAAGAATGTAAACGACTTAACTGTAAAGGTTTATAGAATTAGATGGAATGTATATAAGGTGTACCCTGCAAAAGAGTTCATTTAGTATATAACAAGACATTGACTAAGCATATGGTCGACATGGCATGGAAGGCTGCTTGAAAGAAGTCACAACTGCTAAGGTTACGACACATGGATCAACAGTGAACACTGACAGAAACCTTTAAACCAGTTACTTACCTCTCAACGAGCCTTTGCAATGGTGACATACACGTCATCCATGGTAATATACACAATGAATTAATTTCCTTCATATGGGATCTGTATCTCGGATGGCACTTCGCTTATATCGTGGAATATGCTGATGATACTGTACTATTACCGATATGTAAATGACACTTTGTTATTATATAGAGATGAGGGTAACAACCTAGACAGAATTATTGAAGCATTCAATGGACTACACGATAACATACGGTTTACACATGGAAAAAACAGAAGAATTATCTAGACATTACATTAAAGAATGAGGAAGGGAACCACAAGTTTGCAATTTATAGGAAACCAACTACCACAGATGCAATCATTTCACACAATTCCGCAGCCAACGATAGATATTAGATATCCTTCTTATATAGCGCGATAAGCAGATTAGTAAAAATTCCCCTAGAATTAGAAGAGATTGAACATGAAAAACACATCCTTAAAGACATTGCATATAATATGGCTTCAGACCCGAAGTAGTTGACAGCATCAATTCCAAGACTTCAAATAAAAATTCCAATCACTTGTAGGAAATAACTCTCGAACGCTACACGAAGAAAAAGGTATTCTACGCCAGTATGGGCTTCATTGGCCCAATATCTCATAACGTTGCACGATCCTTTAACAAAATAGGCATTCATATAAGTTTTAGAAACAAACACATGCTTTCTAGATTACTGACACATTCAGTTGAACAACCTGAGCCACACCAAAAATCTGGGGTCTATAGGATTACCTGTGATGATTGTGAATATATATACAGGAAGAAGTTTTAGGGAAAGATACCGAGAACATACAACACCTCACACTATAAAACATTCAACATTTAAACAACACTTACTAACCGAGAACTATCATGTAACAAGTATTGACAAGAATTTTAAAATACTGCATATTATACACAAAGGGGGGACTATGGACCTATTAGAAGACCTAGAAATTTATATTGCGTCACAAAAAGAACCATGACCTTCCTAAATGATCAAGTCGAATCGAAGAATAAGACATTCTTCGATATTTTTCAGATTCTCTTATGTAATTAAGAACCAACATGACCCAAGTTATAGTTTTATTTTACCTGCCATTGTTTTACATTTTTCAACCAGGAAATCTTACACTTATGAATGTAATTTTATACACATATGGCTTACTTCTCTGTACATATGGACAACTACAGTTGGGAGCCATTATTATTTTTTAAGTATAAATATGTAACACCATTATATTTTATTTATGTAGATTGAAGGCTACTTTGATATACAGCCTGTACGCGTTGACGAAGCATTCCATATGACAACCTTTAAAAAATTGTTTGTTAACTGCACTTTTTTGCGTTCATCGGCCAGTGACAAAGTTACTATAAGAATTATATACGATAAAAGTTACAAGATGTTTCGGAGTAGACTGCATTACATTTGCATGACTTTCATACGTATGCACTCAATATTCGGCCCGATAGTGAAAGTTGGTTACTCCTTGATGATGCATCTTTGGCGATGAAGCTCACTATGGTTACTATCTTTGAACTACCGGTCTAAACTCCATACTAGTTACTAACCACCTTCCACATGGTGTACGTCCGTATCTCGCCACTGATTTCTAGTATCAGCCGCAAGCAGTCGACGTCCACACGTGTATGGTTAGTCGTAATATGTTGTCTATTTAGACGTCCTTATACATCGTAATAAGGAAGTACGACCGCTCCTCTATTCGCATACAACGTGTTACTGGCACATCTTAGAACGAAGTAGCTTCCTAGAAGGCCTGTTGGCTACATATTCGACCGTTACTACGAACGTCGTTATGTAAATGGAGCACTTGTAGTAGAAATCGCTCCCCAGGTATGTCGTTTCTGAACCGTACCGAATTATTTTCATAGAGCAACCGTGAAAAGTTTCACCCATACAGACGTCCCATAAGTAGTGTCGGTAAATAGCATCGCTTCTCTGCTGTACACCATGTGGTTTTGACACATCATTTTCTGAATTACTTGGTTTTTTGAAGGCTGGAATATCATGCATTTGGCGTTTGTTATGAACATAGGTATATAAACGACGTGTGTACAGAGAATCCGCTTCCCCCTAATTACGTTATATCAGAACTTTATCGGATTACATTAGCAAATAATCGTATGCTGACGTATTACAAAATATGATAGCATAATAGATTTTGACATAATAACAAATATGAAACAAATATGCCAATTTGCAGAGTTAATGTTTTTGAAATATTTAGTTTCTCTATTACAATGCGTTTACAAGAGTATACAACGAGTGGTAAAGGAACGTTAGGTTAAGCAAGGTAAGAATACCACTTTCAGTATAGACTTTATCGCCATGCCTCCTATTCCTCTGTAGACATTAACATGAAATTAAATTATGTTATTCATAGTACTACCATGATGATTTTGACGTAAAGAATCTTTCGTCTAGAACGATTTGTGTCTTTATCCATAGCAGTATAGCATAGTAAAAGTTACAGGATTAATATATGGTTATAATACACTAGGGGAAGTGGTAGTAACGGAGTTCATCTGGGAAAACAATATTATAGTACACCCTGATTTAGTAACGCCGAAGAGTATAATCGGTGTTTGATGATGAAAGAATGATGTCGATAACAACGATTATGTATTTGGGTTTCGAATTATTTGATCAGTAGACATCGATACTGTTTTAAATACTACTTTCGGTTTCCTTTGACATACAGTATAGAGCAGTACTGACCTCTGCATGTACAGGAAATAATCACTCACTTTGAAGTTAATAGTATTTTGTCGGCAGTGCAGATAAACAGTGTCATAAATATTTACATAAGTTGTGGTGTAAGTAGGATCGATATTATTCCTTTGATTACATGACGCGTTATCGCGAGAGACGTCGGCCTGTTAACTATTACCGAATGCTAATCATCATTATAGATTATCACGGTTTTCCATACTGTGGTTGATGATTGGCCTCTAGATTATGTGAATTCATGTATTTGGATTGACACCCCTATACACGGAGATTTGTCCGTTAGTACTGATTATAAGGTAGTAGTTCATGTGTTTGTGCTCGGTTCTACCTGCTATGGAGTTCAGTATGTGGTCAGTTCGATAGAGAATTCGCTTTCCCTTGTCACTTAAGAAGCCTTGTGTTCAGAATAATTTTATTTTCCACTCTCAATGCTTGTTCTCGTAATCAGTGGACAGCTTATATTTCAACTATTAATCTTATACAAGAACTGATGTATATGGATAAGCGAAACGAATGACTGCCAATGGTGTAATGGTGATATTGGTTGTTAGACTTTCTGCCGTCCTAATAAGTCGTGATTTAGCATACCATTGAGTGTAATTAACTTAATCAACCTTTAACTAGATCACATTTACAATACGAGTGTTATAAGCTGTATACTTTACTGCATTTCTTCGTTGTGTTGTTTATTAGAGGAACAGCAAATGTTTTACAGGTGTGACGAATTGTTTCGACTGTCAATACCTAGTTACTACTTTTGGAGTATTGCTATGAACTTGATCGTTCTATTGACCATGTAAGCACACTAGAATTACACTACTTGTGACCAAGGTTACTGCTGTCTATGAGACAAAGACGTTGAAAAAAGGTTTTTCAGTGGCATGTTAACTTGCATTTTTATTCGAATGAGTAGGTTTTAGATTGATTAGTATGTATTTTACAACACAGACTACCTTTCATTAACTAGGTTCCATACTCGTTTTTCGGTTTCTTATTATTCGTTTTGTGACGTTATGATTGACGTGGTTTCAGTAACTTGCTTCACTGTCACTTTAGTACGATGCAATGTTATGCAAATACAACTCTATTTCTACCTTTCCCGCCCTTTACTGTTCTTTGATAATGGATCTTACCCTATATATGTCTGATTAGCAATGCATATTGTTTTTAGCACTGTTTATTATCCGCAAGCGTAACAGCTTGTCACCTAGGTTTTTTATATATACTCCCATTTCATTTAATGTTTGACATTAATCTGTAATAAAACAATCATGTATATATAATTTCATTTGTACTTATTGGTACCACATAAACTGTTAATTTCCAGAATGATTGCATTTATTTGTTCATGAGACCCAGAAAATATTAGATACAGGCTCCCAGGTAGATGCTATTTTCCTTGACTTCCCGAAGGCGTTCGATACAGTTCCACACTGTCGCCTGATAAACAAAGTAAGAGCCTACGGAATATCAGACCAGCTGTGTGGCTGGATTGAAGAATTTTTAGCAAACAGAACACAGCATGTTGTTATCAATGGAGAGACGTCTACAGAAGTTAAAGTAACCTCTGGCGTGCCACAGGGGAGTGTTATGGGACCATTGCTTTTCACAATATATATAAATGACCTAGTAGATAGTGTCGGAAGTTCCGTGCGGCTTTTCGGGGATGATGCTGTAGTATACAGAGAAGTTGCAGCATTAGAAAATTGTAGCGAAATGCAGGAAGATCTGCAGCGGATAGGCACTTGGTGCAGGGAGTGGCAACTGACCCTTAACATAGACAAATGTAATGTATTGCGAGTACATAGAAAGAAGGATCCTTTATTGTATGATTATATAATAGCGGAACAAACACTGGTAGTAGTTACTTCTGTAAAATATCTGGGAGTATGCGTGCGGAACGATTTGAAGTGGAATGATCATATAAAATTAATTGTTGGTAAGGCGGGCACCAGGTTGAGATTCATTGGGAGAGTCCTTAGAAAATGTAGTCCATCAACAAAGGAGGTGGCTTACAAAACACTCGTTCGACCTATACTTGAGTATTGCTCATCAGTGTGGGATCCGTACCAGATAGGGTTGACGGAAGAGACAGAGAAGATCCAAAGAAGAGCGGCGCGTTTCGTCACAGGGTTATTTGGTAACCGTGATAGCGTTACGGAGATGTTTAGCGAACTCCAGTGGCAGACTCTGCAAGAGAGGCGCTCTGCATCGCGGTGTAGCTTGCTCGCCAGGTTTCGAGAGGGTGCGTTTCTGGATGAGGTATCGAATATATTGCTTCCCCCTGCTTATACCTCCCGAGGAGATCACGAATGTAAAATTAGAGAGATTCGAGCGCGAACGGAGGCTTTCTGGGAGTCGTTCTTTTCGCGAACCATACGCGACTGGAACAGGAAAGGGAGGTAATGACAGTGACACGTTAAGTGCCCTCCGCCACACACCGTTGGGTCATAAATGTCGATATAGGTCTGAGGGAGGGGACCAAACAGCGAGGTCATCGCTCCCATAGGATTAGGGAGGGATGGGGAAGGGAGTCGGCCGTGCCCTTACAAAGGAACCATTCCGGTATTTGCCTGATGTGATTTAGGGTAATCACGAAAAACGTAACTCAGGATGTCAGGACGCGGGCTTGAACCGTCGTCCTCCCGAGTGAGAGTCCAGTGTGCTAATAATTGTGCCACCTTGCCGAAAGTTTGTTAATGTTGATTTTGAAATCTGTCTTTAAAAAATGGAGAAATCTTCTAGAATTTGTGAGCGCTGTGGCCAGAATCGGCATGAACGGTGCAAACACCGCCAAGCAGAGCTCTCGTGCTACGCTGTGCCAGAACGTCAACACAATTGCCTGTTTCACCATTCGTAGCGTGCAGACATGTACACCAATGAGGAGAAGTTGGGTATAAACTTTTAGGGCTATATGCTGAATGTAAAAGAAATTCTGTAAAAACAGTACAGCGGTCTAGGGCCGTCTATCCGGATCGCCAATGACCGACGCGCCAGGCAGTTGCACGAATTATTAACGGGCTGGCGTGAACAGGCTGTTTGAATGTCAAAAAGGGAACAGGAAAGAAGACAGAGAACACGAAGAAGCTGTTCTGGCTACGACGCTAATGAATCCGCACAGTGATACGAGACATACTGCCAAGGAATGTGGACTCGGCCAGACGAACGGCATTCGCATCCTGCATCGACAGAATATCCGTCTTGATTATATGTCACTACATCACGCACTTGACCACCGTCATTTCGTACAGAATTTTGTCGGTTTGTTCTTCAGCAACCGAGACACGACCCTACGTTTTTCCAACGTGTGCTCTTTACCGATGAAGCGACATTTCCTAACCACGCTAGTGAAAACTGGCATAATATGCACTATTAGCCAACCGAAAATCCGCACTGGCTTCGTGAAGTCAAGATCAACGACTGTGGCGCCTAAACGTATGGTGTGGCATTACAGGAAATTACGCTGTGGGACCCTACGTCATCTCAGGCGTTCTGAATGGACATTCGTAAGGATAATTCTGACGAACATTCTGCCGGTACTTCTAGAAGAGATACCGCTGGATACTCGACAGTGCATTTTGGCTGCAACACGACGGTTATCCAGATCACTCGTCCCGTGTTGCAACGTAAGTACAGAATGATAACTTTCCTGATCGGCTGATAGGTCGAAAGTCTGTTGTCAAATGGCCTGCGAGGTCCCCCGATTCAACTCCTCTTGATTTCGTTCTTTCGGGAGCACTCAAAGATGCAGCCCATGACGAAGCCACAACTACGTCTGACTATGTGTGTCGTCGAATCGCCAGTGCATGCTATACCATATCATCCACTATAATTACATCTGTTCATAGTTCTTTCGAACGGCTGCTGCAAATTTGCCTTCCAGTCCACGGTCAACAGTCTGAACACATGCTTAAATGAAGGATAAAGTTATATTTTTGGAAGACAATATTTATATTATGTAATTTGGGTGATTACCAAATCATTGTTAGTAAATTGTTTATTTCATTTACGTATGTACCAAATTGCATTGTGGAATCAAATAAATCGACAGCGTGTATTGCACGTAACTGGTAACGCTGACATCACGCCCTTACGTTCAGCATGAAAAGACGTGTCCTTCAGAAGAATATTAATTTTGCGGTGTACAGGTGGTCACCAAAGTATTTTTAATAAATTGTTTAGTTCTACCAATGCATCCCATATGATATAGTTTAGAGCAGTGTAGATAGGGACGTATGTCCTACAAGACATATTTTACTTCCAAGAAGCACACAGCCAAGTACAGAAAAGGATTGATCACGTAAATCTGAAAGAATACACATCTGAAAGAATACACATTTGTGAAATAGTTTTCCTAAGATCTTTGTGATGCGCTAGATTCTAGCTTATGTCGTATTTCCATATACAACATTCGTAGGTGAACCTGAATCTAGGTCGTAAGTTGGTTCAAGGGGAAATAAAGCTTTATTCTGGTAGCGCGGGCCCACCTTAAGGTATACAGCTACGCAGCCTGGTCCGAGAAGCCTGCTTGGCAGTGTTTGCACCGCAAATGCCGATTCCGGCCATCGTGCTCTCGCATTCTAGGACATTTCCCGAATTTTTTTACTACAGGTTTCGACGTCAACATTGACAAACGCTACATCACTGTAATTGTCTTCTCAGGAGCTACCGAATGAACTTATAAAAAGTATACGTTTCCATTTAATTAACGTACTTGCTTCAACATCTCCGTTGATACCAGCGCTAAAAGTAGTAACCAAAGGAAAGCATTTGTGCTTCTCGACGCTCTAACATTTGCCAAAAACACGTTTAGATATGTGTAACCGATCACGAAACAAAATGGTCGCTACATCTTAACTGACCCACCCAGTAGACTATCTATTAGTTGACCACAAGATTATTGCACCAGAGAGTGACAGTGCTCCGGTCGGCTTACCGTGAATCAGCGCTTGATGGGGGTTGACAGTGTATGCACAACTGACCTGAAAGCATCGACAGCGCGGTGCGTTTTCCTCAATCACCACTGTGCTTGCTTATTGTAACGTCACTCCTTGTATAATGGATGGCGGCCAAGTGCGATAATATCGTGGCTGAGTAGCAGATTTAGCTTCACAATAATACAACATAAAATTGTTACGTCGTAGGTACAGCGCATTCTTCGCAACTGGTTTCCTAATATCTTCCTTTCATGACTCAGTCAAAAGGGTTCAAATGGCTCTGAGCGCTATGGGACTTAACTTCTGAGGTCATCATTCCCCTAGAACTTAGAACTACTTAAACCTAACTAACCTAAGGACATCATACACAACCATGCCCGAGGCAGGATTCGAACCTGCGACCGCAGTGGTCGCGCGGTTCCAGACTGTAGCGCCTAGGACCGCTCGGTCACCCCGGCCGGTCTGTATCTTACTTATGTCTTATACTGAAAAGACTAAACCAACGAAATTCTGAAAGGTGACCTCCTTTGTAGACAATTTATCAAAGTTATTTTCTCTCGCCTCTATATCATCATCACGCAATAACCTAGTGAGGGTGCGAGAGCGCATCCAAAGCGAGATTCTCTTTTCCTAGTGTGAGTACTATTTAATACCGAAATTCGTGACGATACAGCGCCCGGACAGCAAATTGCCATGAGTTAATTTTGTTGTCATTAGAAATTTTAATGTCTTGTGGCACCACAGGCTTTCATGAAACTACCCATCCCAAAATACAGAAATTCTATGAAGCCCCATATGACTGACAAAGCCTTAAGCTCACTCACCGACAAATTTCTTTCTGCTTTAAATGACTAACAAAGCGTCAAGCTCAGTCATCGAGTAATTCGTTTCTACCTTTGGCAAGACACGGTTACCAAACGCAGTTGGTTGCTGGACTACTGTTCCATCATGTTCAACCTCTTGAAACAGACCTACCCCTCGCCCTAAGAGGTCTGTGAGGTATCAGTTGTTATAAGGAATTCTTTGCTCACGTTGGGGTGAAACAACAATGTGGATTCTTGCTTCTCTGGCTGTCCTCCATCCATGCAACATTTTTCCCAGTTACCTGACACAAATTCAGGGTGGTTACTATCTGCTTTGCAATCCTTTTACAGAAATTTACAAGTTCTAGAACTGCGCAGACTTGCTACTTCATTCTCGGTACAGGAAAGCTATGGATTGCACCGAGCTTCGGTTGATCCAGCCAGAAGATATAATTTGTCCCAAGAAGCCTAACTCAGACTTTGATAGGCTGACCGTAACTCAATGCTCCTCGAAGGCCATAAACAAGAAACCTAAAGTTGCCTTATTTCTTCTCTGATGTTTCCCGCAATCAACGTACAGTGTATCTTTGTCCCTCAGAGCATCTGGGATCTGAGAGTCCAGCTTCCTAATGAAAGAAACCAACAACAAATTTAGCCCAGACGGCAACTTCCTACATTAGCAGCACTGTCTGTACAATAAAGATGGCAATAACTGGCATAGAGACTCACGGATGTGAGGACGCGCACTCCATGGAATTGTTCGTCAGTTTGAGACTCAGAAATGGTATTCATTTGGCTGGAGTCAAGTACTAATCGACAGACCTGATTGATGTAGGAGCTAAGTGCCGAATCATTTACTCTTTCCCTCTACATCACTTTTATCTCATGGTGGACCGCCTCCATGTGGGTGAGGGGTATACGATAGGTTTGACCAGAAAATTTATTGTGTACCTTAACTTTGAAATGATACCTAAATTTTCGTATTGTCCCTGGTACGTCTGAAAATACTTATGCACGTGACTTCAGTATGTGCCTCAATCCTTCCCTCACATCACTCGGTGTGCTGAGGTTTGGTTTTAGTCTCACTGTAAATGGCACGAGCGTCGTTACCACTTACACCAACCAGTCTCAGAGCATCAAATTTCGTTCACTATCTCTCCCTGCGTAATCGTTGAAATTCAGTCTGACTTATTAGTTCGCAAATTTTGCCAACACAAATCTTTCAGTTAAATGAGGAATCACTTCGAACTTATTCACAAAGTAAAGCCCTAAAGCTGCTTCAACTGTGCGACCCCAACACTTAAAAAGTTTGACCCAAGCATTTGTGATTGACATTCGAAATCAGCCCTAAATTGCTCTTATACTTCAACGCTTTTGCTGCTAACTTCACCACATCCTCTCATTCCACGCATTTGAATACTGACCATTGAATTTGCTTGTTGCATCCCTCATATATGCATCTGTCAAGTATCAAAACCTGACTCCCTGCATCCAGAACACATGTTCCAATTTTCCATTATACACTCCTGGAAATTGAAATAAGAACACCGTGAATTCATTGTCCCAGGAAGGGGAAACTTTATTGACACATTCCTGGGGTCAGATACATCACATGATCACACTGACAGAACCACAGGCACATAGATACAGGCAACAGAGCATGCACAATGTCGGCACTAGCACAGTGTATATCCACCTTTCGCAGCAATGCAGGCTGCTATTCTCCCATGGAGACGATCGTAGAGATGCTGGATGTAGTCCTGTGGAACGGCTTGCCATGCCATTTCCACCTGGCGCCTCAGTTGGACCAGCGTTCGTGCTGGACGTGCAGGCGCGTGAGATCTTGCTGGCCAGGGTAGTTGACTTACACCTTCTAGAGCACGTTGGGTGGCACGGGATACATGCGGACGTGCATTGTCCTGTTGGAACAGCAAGTTCCCTTGCCGGTCTAGGAATGGTAGAACGATGGGTTCGATGACGGTTTGGATGTACCGTGCACTATTCAGTGTCCCCTCGACGATCACCAGTGGTGTACGGCCAGTGTAGGAGATCGCTCCCCACACCATGATGCCGGGTGTTGGCCCTGTGTGCCTCGGTCGTATGCAGTCCTGATTGTGGCGCTCACCTGCACGGCGCCAAACACGCATACGACCATCATTGGCACCAAGGCAGAAGCGACTCTCATCGCTGAAGACGACACGTCTCCATTCGTCCCTCCATTCACGCCTGTCGCGACACCACTGGAGGCGGGCTGCACGATGTTGGGGCGTGAGCGGAAGACGGCCTAACGGTGTGCGGGACAGTAGCCCAGCTTCATGGAGACGGTTGCGAATGGTCCTCGCCGATACCCCAGGAGCAACAGTGTCCCTAATTTGCTGGGAAGTGGCGGTGCGGTCCCCTACGGCACTGCGTAGGATCCTACGGTCTTGGCGTGCATCCGTGCGTCGCTGCGGTCCGGTCCCAGGTCGACGGGCACGTGCACCTTCCGCCGACCACTGGCGACAACATCGATGTACTGTGGAGACCTCACGCCCCACGTGTTGAGCAATTCGGCGGTACGTCCACCCGGCCTCCCGCATGCCCACTATACGCCCTCGCTCAAAGTCCGTCAACTGCACATACGGTTCACGTCCACGCTGTCGCGGCATGCTACCAGTGTTAAAGACTGCGATGGAGCTCCGTATGCCACGGCAAACTGGCTGACACTGACGGCGGCGGTGCACAAATGCTGTGCAGCTAGCGCCATTCGACGGCCAACACCGCGGTTCCTGGTGTGTCCGCTGTGCCGTGCGTGTGATCATTGCTTGTACAGCCCTCTCGCAGTGTCTGGAGCAAGTATGGTGGGTCTGACACACCGGTGTCAATGTGTTCTTTTTTCCATTTCCAGGAGTGTATATACATAATTACAGGATAACCGCAACTCCTTTCTTCACTTTCCTGTCCCAATAACGTCTTTCGCAGTTCTTGTAAATCGATGTACAGGGCTATTACAAATGATTGAAGCGATTTCATAAATTCACTGTAGCTCCATTCATTGACATATGGTCACGACGCACTATAGATACGTAGAAAAACTCATAAAGTTTTGTTCGGCTGAAGCCGCACTTCTAGTTTCTGCCGCCAGAGCGCTCGAGAGCGCAGTGAGACAAAATGGCGACAGGAGCAGAGAAAGCGTATGTCGTGCTTGAAATGCACTCACATCAGTCAGTCATAACAGTACAACGACACTTCAGGACGAAGTTCAACAAAGATCCACCAACTGCTAACTCCATTCGGCGATGGTATGCGCAGTTTAAAGCTTCTGGATGCCTCTGTAAGGGGAAGTCAACGGGTCGGCCTGCAGTGAGCAAAGAAACGGTTGAACGCGTGCGGGCAAGTTTCACGCGTAGCCCGCGGAAGTCGACGAATAAAGCAAGGAGGGAGCTAAGCGTACCACAGTCGACGGTTTGGAAAATCTTACGGAAAAGGCTAAAGCAGAAGCCTTACCATTTACAATTGCTACAAGCCCTGACACCCGATGACAAAGTCAAACGCTTTGAATTTTCGGCGCGGTTGCAACAGCTCATGGAAGAGGATGCGTTCAGTGTGAAACTTGTTTTCAGTGACGAAGCAACATTTTTTCTTAATGGTGAAGTGAGCAGACACAATGTGCGAATCTGGGCGGTAGAGAATCCTCACGCATTCGTGCATCAAATTCGCAATTCACCAAAAGTTAACGTGTTTTGTGCAATCTCACGGTTTAAAGTTTATGGCCCCTTTTTCTTCTGCGATAAAGACGTTACAGGACACGTGTATCTGGACATGCTGGAAAATTGGCTCGTGCCACAACTGGAGACCGACAGCGCCGACTTCATCTTTCAACAGGATGGTGCTTCACCGCACTTCCATCATGATGTTCGGCATTTCTTAAACAGGAGACTGGAAAACCGATGGATCGGTCGTGGTGGAGATCATGATCAGCAATTCATGTCATGGACTCCACGCTCTCCCGACTTAACCCCATGCCATTTCTTTCTGTGGGTTTATGTGAAAGATTCGGTGTTTAAACCTCCTCTACCAAGAAACGTGCCAGAACTGCGAGCTCGCATCAACGATGCTTTCGAACTCATTGATGGGGACATGCTGCGCCTAGTGTGGGAGGAACTAGATTATCGGCTTGATGTCTGCCGAATCACTAAAGGGGCACATATCGAACATTTGTGAATGCCTAAAAAAACTTTTTGAGTTTTTGTATGTGTGTGCAAAGCATTGTGAAAATATCTCAAATAATAAAGTTATTGTAGAGCTGTGAAATCGCTTCAATCATTTGTAATAACCCTGTATAGTGCCCTGAGCAAATTCGTACACACAGCAGGCCTGCAAAGAATTGCCGTAACTAGTCAGTTTCTTGGGATGTCATTCTGCTCATCATTACATGGAAGTTTAGAGTTGTGAATCTCTACCACTTCCACTCGCTCTTGAAAACCACCTTCGTGCCTTCTTTCATTGTACTTCAACTCTTCCGGCTTATAATGCGGTGAAGAATGAAATCGTTTTGCCTATTTATTCTGTCATGCACTTTTTTGCCCCAGTGGATATCTGACTACCTAGTCGAGGCTGTCAGATTCTCGCCTATACGTCAGTTTGCACAAAGCGTGCCTCTGCACCACAATCGTAACCCAACTCTTGAAACAAATTCCGAAAAAGCTCTCAAATCATGCATGCTACTTCCTACTATTGCAATTGAGCGCTGCACTCTATACAGTAACTTTGTCAGACAAATCTGTATAAGCTCTGGTGGATCATATAGTGTGTCCAAGAACTGAGTGTAACAGACCATTTCCTTAAAGTATTTTATAGGATTCTGGTGCCTTTAAATATTCCTAGTTTCACGAGAATGAGATTTTCACTCTGCAGCGGAGTGTGCGCTGATATGAAACTTCCTGGCAGATTAAAACTGTGTGCCCGACCGAGACTCGAACTCGGGACCTTTGCCTTCCGCGGGCAAGTGCTCTACCATCTGAGCTACCGAAGCACGACTCACACCCGGTACTCATAGCTTCACTTCTGCCGGTATCTCGTCTCCTACCTTCCAAACTTTACAGAAGCTCTTCTGCGAACCTTGCAGAACTAGCACTCCTGAAAAAAAGGATATAGCGGAGAAATGGCTTAGCCACAGCCTGGGGAATGTTTCCAGAATGAGATTTTCACTCTGCAGTGGAGTGTGCGCTGATATGAAACTTCCTGGCAGATTAAAACTGTGTGCCCGACCGAGAGTCGAACTCGGGACCTTTGCCTTCTGCGGGCAAGTGCTCTAGGTCCCGAGTTCGAGTCTCGGTCGGGCACACAGTTTTAATCTGCCAGGAAGTTTCATTCCTAGTTTCACTTGACCTTGGTTACTCTCAGACTGAGCGGCTGAATCTGTGATAGATTTTACAATCTCCGCGGTCAAACGCATCTGCTTTGTCATGCATGTGTCTGCGCTTCTTCACGCAGGTGTCCGCATAAGACTCTCATCTTCATCGCAGTCACGGTAATTTATCCCAGCGTGAGCAAATGGCTGAACCACAGTGACGCTAATGCGACAGAGACTATCAGCCCGCTCGCACCATTCTTCTTCATCTTTTTTCTGCCTCACTCATACTCAATTCTACCTCCTTCGCACTGTTCTACCTCCTTCGCACTGTCACTCGAACTGTTATTAGGATCATTAACGCATTGCAGCTGGAGCAATACCTCCAGGTTCCATTTTATTGATGTTCGCCTAAGTTTCTCTAAGTGGAGTAATTCTTTTATACCTTCACGTTGTCTTATATTGACTGGAACTGTTCGATGAGACTATGCGTCACATTGTAATGATCGCTGTCCCACAGATGTTATCACTCCGACCTCCCTCTCTATCTTACTTGTCTCTTCACGACGTTTAGCGGCCCCTTCTTATAGTAAAGAAACGCTATGTTCAAGGTGTTCACTTAAAGTGACTTGCCAACCGTTAATAGATTACGTTTGTTCCGCAACTTCACCCTGCCGTGTACTAACTGTTTCGAAATTTGTTCACAAATCTTCGACCACTTTTCTTAATTCTTTCACGGTTCTTCGGGTCTCTTGAACAAACGATTCTAACGTTATTAAATTATCGCACCCGCTCATCAATTTTCTCTCTGAAATTATCTTCGGTTTGTTTGCTTTGCGCATTAAGTTTTTATCTCTGCTCCTGAATTGTTTTTGACTCCACTTGCTTTGGTAATCAGTTGCTTTACTTAATTTTTGCAGCTGTTCCTAATTATTTTTGTACTGTTGTACTAAAAATTCTTGAAGGTCAGACAAATCACGTATGGCCGGGCCAGGGGAAGGCGACTCGACGACCTTCACGCACAATAGCAATGTGATCTGACGTTTCCGCTGAGTCCTCGTCACTGGCCTCATTAACTGCTGAACCGGTGACTAAACTGTCCCGGTCCTTCTGGGTGGGCTTCTCTCTGTCTAACGTTGGTAACCTATCTCCCTGTAACTCGCTAAAGCTAGTCTGCTGATCAGTTTTCAGCTGACTGCCGATATTAACGACACTGTGTGCCCTCTCCAACTTACGAGTATCCTGTGCCATTACACACTCATTGGGGGTAAACTCCTTGCTTGTGCCCGTGTCAACTTAGGCGTTACACATCAAGTCCACAAATTTTTGTATGTAACACACACGTAACACTTGAACAGGAAAACTAACCATAAAAGATGTCACTGGTTTCGTTACCTCACTTACAAAGTCACTCTAGTAATCCCTATAATTATTGAAACAATTGCCCCCCCCCCCCAAAAAAAAAAAAATAGCATATGGACTATCAGACCAGTTGTGTGATTGGGTTGAAATTGGGTTGAAGAGTTCCTAGATAACAGAACGAAGCATGTCGTTCTCAATGGAGAGAAGTCTTCCGAAGTAAGAGTGATTTCAGGTGTGCCGCAGGGGAGTGTCGTAGGACAGTTGCTATTCACAATATATATAAATGACCTTGTGGATAACATCGGAAGTTCACTGAGGCTTTTTGCGGATGATGCTGTAGTATGGCTGTAACAATGGAAAATTGTTCTGAAAAGCAGGAGGATCTGCAACAAATTGACGCATGGTGCAGGGAATGGCAATTGAATCACATTGTAGACAAGTATAATCTGCTGCGAATACATAGAAAGAAAGATCCTTTATTATTTAGCTACAATATAGCAAGTCAGCAACTGGAAGCAGTTAATTCCATAAATTATCTGTGAGTAGGCATTAGGAGTGATTTAAAATGGAATGACCACATAAAATTAATCGTCGGCAAAGCAGATGCCAGACAGAGATTCACTGGAAGAATCCTAAGGAAATGCAGTCCGAAAACAAAGGAAGTAGGTTACAGTACACTTGTTCGCCCACTGCTTGAATACTGCTCACCAGTGTGGGATCCCTAGCAGATAGGGTTGATAGAAGAGATAGAGAAGATCCAACGGAGAACAGCGCGTTACAGGATCATTTAGTAATCTCGAAAGCGTCACGGAGCTGATAGACAGACTCCAGTGGAAGACTCTGCAAGAGAGACGCTCAGTAGCTCGGTACCGGCTTTTGTTGAAGTTTCGAGAACACACCTTCACCGAGGAGTCAAGCAGTATATTGCTCCCTCCTACGTATATCTCGCGAAGTGATCATGAGGATAAAATCAGAGAGATTAAAGCCCACACAGAGGGATACCGCCAATCTTTCTTTCCACGAACAATACGAGACTGGTATAGAAGGTAGAACCGATAGAGGTACTCAAGGTACCCTCCGCCCCGCACCGTCAGGTAGCTTGCGGAGTATGGACATAGATGTAGATGTAGATACCCCAAGACGCACCAACAAAAACAACCACAGCATCAGAAGAATGCTGCAAGGAAAGTACATTAATTAATTAAATGTGCAAGCAACTTCAATTTTTCCTAAATTTCTATTTATTATCAAAGTTATAATAAAAATTCATTAAATCTTGCGTCAGATTGGCATTAAATGTTCAGTGAGATCGATAAACTTCAGCCAGTGAACCTTCACAGGATTCTAAATTTTATTCTTTAAGTTCTAACAGCGGATCAGAATGTCCAAAATAACCAAAATTCTGCACAGGCAAGGACAGTTCTGCAAGTGTAGGTACAACTGAGCTTTCGACATACCCCTGTGGATGTCGGAATAATCCGCATCGGATGGACTGGCCGATAGTTAGATCGCTCCCAATAGGCTCATACGCAGTTATATGGTGTCTGTTCGTTCGGACATGTCCGAAAGTACAGACACAACGTATACATATAATCGATTCACCTCGATGGGCATTGAATCCACAACCTCCACTGCGGGTGCGCATTTACATTTGACCTCCAGTGGGAATCTAAAACTAGCGAGCACTGAGGACATGGAGGGATAGGTGGCGCTTGAATGTCCCAGCAAAAACTGGGTGAATGGGATGAAACCGTAATCTACGAATGAGTTACAGAAAGACAAACATGTGGGAGAGATTGCGTGAATCTGTCCAGAAGAATAGTAAACTACCACATCCAAATAAAAGCGCTGAGCTAGTCACGGATGAGCCTTCAGTCACTAGAAAGAAACTATAAGATTCGCGAAACGTACTCTGTTCTAGCAACGCGCCTGTAATGGTTCGTTAATTCTTACACCCTGTCCACTGTAGCTGCCATTTCTCGCCATATCCAGCGTTCAGTTGTGTCGAGACCTGTATTCTCCCTGATCTGCAGCAGACTGCAACATATCGGTTGCTGGTTGCTAGAACAGTGCTTCTCTACACCAGCAGTCTCATGTCCCCTGACCAAGTGCCTCGTTCCGTGTCTCCAGCCGCAGTGCACTCTCTCAGCATAGAGTTTTCCTCCTCTTTACAAGTCAGCATATTTCCGTGCACCAATGGAAAATTGCACTACAAAATGCAGGCAAACGATATTTTTGCTAAGAAGCCAACTATCTCCCTTCCCAATAAGAGTTTTACAACGTCTTTTTTAGCCGTTTCAATCCCTTGTAGACAGTCGTTCGACAAATCCGAGTTGCACCCCGACTCGTCACCTATGTTTTCTACTTTACCGAATAAGCTCATCTAGGAGTCCCGTCAGAACTTGTTAGAGAAGAGGTTGTTCATGCCACATGCGCCAGAAAAACAGCCCAATGCTTTGCAAGGAGAAATAAGTTTGTGTTCACAACGAAGCTCCGTCACTTCTACAACTACATCTACATCTACGTAGACACTCCGCAAGCCACTGTACTGTGCGCGACGGATGGGACATTACTTGTCATTCCTTCTTCTGTTCCACTCTAAAATAGTGTGAGGGAGAAACAATTGTTATATGCCTTCAAATGGGCCTTCATTTCTCATATCTTACCTTTGTGGTCCTTACGCGCCACGTATGTTGGCGGCAGCACAATCGTTCGGCAGTCAGCTTCAAATGCCGGTTCTCTAAATTTTCTCAGTTTCCGGAAAATAACGTCGCCTTCCCCTCAAAGGGGTCCCATTTGAGGTCCTGAAGCATCTCCGTAACACTAACGTATTGTTCGAACCTACCAATAATAAACTAGAAGCCCACCTCTGAATTGATTCGATGTCTTCCTTCAATCTGACCTGGTACGGATCCCAAACACATGAGCCGTACTGAAGAATAGGTCGCACCAGCATCCTATATGCGGTCTCCTTTACAAATGAACCATTCTTTCCTAAAATTCTCCCAATGAACCGAAGTCGACCATTCGCCTTCCCTACCACAATTCTCAAATGCTCGTTCCACCTCATATCATTTTGCCACGTTCGGCCCAGATATTTAACCGACTTGAATGCGTCAAACAGGACGCTACGAGTACTGTGTCCGAACATTAGAGGTTTAATCCTACTCATCCGCGTGAAATCACACTTTTCCACATTCAGGGCCAGCTGCTATTCATCACGCCAATTGTCGTCTTGTATCTTCCTACAGTCATTTAACTACGACATCTTACCGTACATCACGGCATCATCAGCAAACAACCGCAGATTGCTGCCCACCCTGTCAGCCAAATCTTCATTTATATACAGAACAACAGCAGTCCTGTCATGCTTCCCTGGGGCACTCCTGACGATAGCCATGTCTCCGATGAACACTCGCCATCGAAGATGAAATTCTGGGTGCTATTATTTAAGAAGTCTTCGGGCCACTGTCATATCTGTCATACGCTCGTACCTTTGTTAAGAGTCTGCAATGGGGCTCCGTGTCAAATGCTTTCCGGAAATCTAGAAATATGGAATCTGCCTCTTGCCCTTCATCCATACTTCGCAGTAGATCACGTGAGAAAAGGGCAAGCTGCGTTTCACAGGAGCGATGCTTTCTAAAACCGTGCTGACTCGTGGACATAAGTTCCTCGGTCTCAAGAAAGTCTATTACATTAGAACTGAGTATATTTTCAAGGATTCTGTAGCAAATGGAAGTTAGGATTTTTGATCTGTAACATTGCGGGTCAGTTCTTTTACCCTTTTTATATAACGGAGTCACCTGCGCCTTTTTCCAGTCGCTTGGGAGTTTGTGCTGGGCGAGAGATTCACGATAAATGCAAGCCAAGTAAGGAGCCAATGCAGTACGCTGAGATCTTTATCCGTTGCCTCGCATAGGATTCTCGGAAGGCGACTCGTGGGCAAAAAGCAAACGTGTTTTGACCAGACGGCACTGCTTGTAAAATCTAAGATTCTGAGCGGGTGCAGGGGTTCTCCAAGGTATGTCACGCGACTTCTGTGACACCACATTGCACAGGACGCTTTATGCGAAAAACTGCGGGAACACGACTTCAAGACTCTCGCACTAAGGAATGGCTGCACCGCCGTGCGGTGGCTGCCTAGAGCGATCACTTTACCTCATCCTCACACTGACAATGAGCCACTGGCATGGGCGTCTATGCCCAGCCTGGCACTATTATAGCAAACCAGCCTTCAGGAAAGCTACGAAATTAATAACGAACTAGAGAGCATCATCTTGACAGTCACTGACGTCGCTTGTTATGAACTGTTGTTTACGTTTCCTCTGACTTTTCCTCAGGTAACACAAATTTTTATGACATGAAATGGCTGGGTCTATACCCATGGTGTATTTGAAGAACCAGCGTCCTTGAAACGCTCTGTCTTACGAGGTGTTCCTTGATGGTGCGGATTCTGGGTTATATATGGTATTGGCTAGGGGTCGGTTTTCCCCTGGGTAGATGATGTTAGTGGAGGTGGCGGCCATGATGATGTAAGTGTATGTTTGCGCATGAATTTATATGACTAACGCCTGAATTGGCGATGGATGGTAGCGATTGGTGCTCTCTGGCCAGGGTTTTCATCCCTTCCCAGAGAGTTGATGTGGTGATGCGTTGGATGATTCGTAGAATTTTAATGATTTTTGTTTTATGAGATGATAGAATGATGGCTGTCCTAACACTGTTCTGA
This sequence comes from Schistocerca serialis cubense, assembly GCF_023864345.2. Lineage (NCBI taxonomy): Eukaryota > Metazoa > Arthropoda > Insecta > Orthoptera > Acrididae > Schistocerca > Schistocerca serialis. Next base: position 165,127,364 of record NC_064643.1, on the reverse strand, counting down.
TCTCCTCATTGCTCGAGAACCACGGAGCGTCTGCAACTATACGGAAGGCTTTGTTTTGGATGATTTCCAACTGTTAGAGGTTGGTGTCTGCTGCCATACTCCACGCTTCTGAACCGTACAGCATGGCTGGCAGGATGATCGTTTTCCAAATTTTGAGCTTGGCAGGTACTGCGAGTCCACTGCCTTTAAGGAGTGGATACAACTCAAAGAGCCGGCGTCATCGCGGAATTAATTTATATGACTCAAAGACTCATTAAGACTGCGAGAGACAGATTATCTCTGACTCTTGACGTAAAAACTCTCTGGATCATTGCGTGCACAATGGACTGATTTACTGCTGATTTAGAATTATGGAGAACAGTATTGCAACGCGAACGGTAATTAGCGGCATTGTTGTAAGGTTCCATTTTGAATACTGGACGTAATTGGATTAATTATGCTAAAACCTCATCTCATACAAGAGGATGATGTATCCTGAAATGTAGCTCCGAAGATCATTTATGGAAAAATATAGCTTCATGATTGGTAAAGGTACTTCAATTCTTTGGTTATTTTAACTCCTTCCTTATCTGTGGCTCGGAACACTATTTGGTGCGTCATAACTCGTAGGGAACGTTGTATCCTGGGAAATCAGTAGAGCCTACACCACGGTCGTTTATGCTCCACTTTAAGAGATAAATTCTGGACTATATCAAAACTGATATAAAGCCTGGACGCTGATTTCTATGCTGCAGAGTCAGTACGTCATAGCACCCAAGACGGCTTCCCCACGGCGTACGATTGCGTCTCTGACTATTTCAAGAATTTTCAGAGTCAACCATCGCTCAAATTCTTCAGCGCCACAGAAATTTTATTCCAGATGCTGACTTCGACATCGAGACAGAGTATGATTATGACCTGTACCTTCTAATCATTTTGTTTTATAGACTTGAGAATTAAATTAGGAATTAAATGTATACCTACGAGTGTGGGAGACATTCGTGTTCCAAAAGTTTCAATTCACGTAACTAGATATTATTCAGTCACAATAGTTTAACTTCAAATTGCATGGGGAGGCAAATTAAGAAAAAAAAAATTAAATATTTTATTCGCTGATGGTAGTAGAATTCAGATAGTAGTGACATTAAATCAGTTATTAATAACACAGGGGACGTGCCAGTCCAGCAATAGACTGACATGTATCGAAAGAAGAGCAGCGAATTTTGCTACAGTTTCATATAGTAAGCGCGAAGTTATCATAGAGATCCTTGTCCAACTCCCATGGTAGACACTGTAAGAGTGGCATTTTGCATCACGTTGTGGTTTACTGTTACAATTCTGAGAGACAACGTTCCTATAACAGTCACCCGATATATTGACTCCTCCTACGTATATCTGAAAGAAAAAAAAAACTGAAAGTAGAATTAGAGAGATCTGCGCTCATACGCAGGCTCAACAGCAATCGTCCTTTGGATGCACCACTGACGACTAGAACAGGAAGGTGGCGGTTGTGTCAGTGGTACGAAAAGCAACCTCCGCCACATTCCATAAGGTATCTCACTGGAGGACAACATAAACGACAATTACATAGAGTTCGAATAACACCCTATTGCATACAAAGTGTTTTAAGAAAAGTATCCCCGATTTTCAATGTACACTACCGGCCATTAAAATTGCTACACCAAAAAGAAATGCAGATGATAAACGGATATTCATTGGACAAATATATTATACTGGAACTGACATGTGATTACATTTTCGCGCAGTTTGGGTGCATAGATCCTGAGAAATCAGTATCCAGAACAACCACCTCTGGCCGTAATTGAGTCAAAGAGAGCTTGGATGGCGTGTACATCCAACTTCAACACGATACCACAGTTCATCAAGACTAGTGACTGGTGTATTGTGACGAGCCAGTTACTCGGTCACCATTGACCAGACGTTTTCAGTTGGTGAGAGATCTGGAGAGTGTGCTGGCCAGGGCAGCAGTCGAACATTTTCTGTATCCAGAAAGGCCTGTACAGGACCTGCAACATGTGGTCGTGCATTATCCTACTGAAAAGTAGGGTTTCGCAGGGAACGAATGAAGGGTAGAGCCACGGATCGTAACACATCTGAAATGTAACGGCCACTGTTCAAAGTGCCGTCAATGCGAACAAGAGGTGACCGAGACGTGTAACCAATGGCACCCCATACAATCACGCCGGGTCCTCCGCCAGTATGGCGATGACGAATACACGCTTCCAATGTGCTTTCACCGCGATGTCGCCAACCACTGATGCGACCATCATGATGCTGTAAACAGAACCTGGATTTATCCGAAAAAATGTCGTTTTGCCATTCGTGCACCCAGGTTCGTCGCTGAGTACACCATCGCAGGCGCTCCTGTTTGTGATGCAGCGTCAGGGGTAACCGCAGCCATGGTCTCCGAGCTGATAGTCCATGCTGCTGCAACCGTTGTCGAACTGTTCGTGCAGATGGTTGCTGTCCTGCATACGTCCCCATGTGTTGACTCAGGGATCGAGACGTGGCTGCACGATCCGTTACAGCCATGCGGATAAGATGCCTGTCACCTCGACTGCTAGTGATACGAGGCCGTTGGGATCCAGCACGGCGTTCCGTATTACCCTCCTGAACCCACCGATTCCATATTCTGCTAACATTCATTGGATCTCGACCAACGCGAACAGCAATGCCGCGATACTATAAACCGCAATCGCAATAGGCTACAATCCGTCCTTTATCAAAGTCGGAAACGTAATGGTACGCATTTCTCCTCCTTACACTAGGCATTACAACAACGTTTCACCAGGCAACGCCGGTCAACGGCTATTTCTGTATGAGAAATTGGTTGGAAACTTTCCTCATGTCGGCACGTTGTAGGTGTCGCCACCGGCGCCAACCTTGTGTGAATGCTATGAAATCTAATAATTTGCATATCACAGCATCTTCTTCCTGTCGGTTAAATTTCGCGTCTGTAGCACGTAATCTTCGTGGTGTAGCAATTTTAATGGCCAGTAATGTAGATGTTGCTGGTCAAACCTAGATACATGAGCCGTTCTGTCGTATGATAGAAACAAATTTGTTGACACTATAGCGGATGTCAGTGCGGTTACCATTAACCCTTACACATGCTTCAGGCCTGGGATTTGGCAACATGCCTAGGACACACACCCCTGTAATGCTTGCATTTTGTCTCCCGGATGGGAACGGGACCCAAACGATGTCTCGTTAAACTTTTGTGTTAGATTCTGTCCTACGACCCGTATAAAGGGACTTGGCGCGCCGCCGTTCACAAACCATATGCGGTATCTTTTTAAATAGTACGATTAATTTCTTACACAGAAATCGGTAATGAACAGCACTTGATAATTTTTCGGGTAAAGTTTATGATCTTCCGAGTCATTCATAACTATTCCTGCCCACACATTGATACTAAAGCGAATTTTATACCTTCCTTTCGTGACTGCTCCAAAATTTACATCTGATCGCTGCAGCCTATTTATCCCCATTAGAACATGAATAGGGGAAAATAATGCAGTTTCAAGCTAGGCGATAACCACTTTACTAACAATGGTAAGTGCATGTAAATGGCACAATAAAAGGTGTCCGATGGGTTTGTCGTTCCATTTCGTCACATATGGGATTTGTCTGGGGCACTTCATGCAGGCTTCCCTGTCTTTTCATTACTGCAAACGCCACCGAACTAGCAGTTGTAGTGTCAACATTGTGTGGTGAAGTTAAACGTTGCAGTTTCTGTTGGTAGCGCCGAGCGCCGATTACGTCAGCATAACTCTCACACGTCTCCGTCCATCGCAAAGACAGTCTTGTCACTTTGGTTTTTGTTCATCAGATTCAGCAACTGTTTTTGAAGAAATCCGATGTGAAGAAATAGCACTCAATTTATAACGCAACTGGTATGCTATTTCTTCACATCACATATCTTCTTATTCCATTCACACCACGACCCCGCCCCCTCCCCCAGTGCAATCGGACTCCTTCGTTTGTGCCATCTATACTTGCTTCACACAAGGAGAAAGACTGGACGTAACGAAAGCTCAAAAAGTAGTAAGACTCCTTCAGACAGCGAAAGTAAAATTATGTTCTACTACAATTTCAAAAGAACAGTTTCAAATATTTACCGAAAATACCGAAAAAAATATAATGTAAATTAAAAATCTGGCACTCCATATTGCCATTTCGATACTGATGTATTGATGTATCCGTGGGAATGTATCGCTAGTATACAGGGTGAGTCACCTAACATTACCACTGGATATATTTCGTAAACCACATCAAATACTGACGAATCGATTCCACAGACCGAACGTGAGGAGAGGGGCTAGTGTAATTGGTTAATACAAACCATACAAAAATGCACGGAAGTATGGTTTTTAACACAAACCTACGTTTTTTAAATTGAACCCCGTTAGTTTTGTTAGCACATCTGAACATATAAACAAATACGTAATCAGTGTCGTTTGTTGCATTGTAAAATGTTAATTACATCCGGAGATATTGTAACCTAATTTTGGCGCTTGAGTACCACTCCTCCGCTGTTCGATCGTGTGTATCGGAGAGCACCGATCCAAAGGGAACGGTGATGGACCTTAGGTACAGAAGAGACTGGAACAGCACATTACGTCCACATGCTAACACCTTTTTATTGGTCTTTTTCACTGACGCACATGTACATTACCATGAGGGGTGAGGTACACGTACACACGTGGTTTCCATTTTCAATTACGGAGTGGGATAGAGTGTGTCCAGACATGTCAGGCCAATAGATGTTCAATGTGGTGGCCATCATTTGCTGCACACAATTGCGGTCTCTGGCGTAATGAATGTCGTACACGCCGCAGTACATTTGGTGTATAGTCGCTGCAGGCTGCCACAATACGTTGTTTCATATCCTCTGGGGTTGTAGGCACATCACGGTACACATTCTCCTTTAACGTACCCCACAGAAAGAAGTCCAGGGGTGTAAGATCAGGAGAACGGGCTGGCCAATTTATGCGTCCTCCACGTCCTATGAAACGCCCGTCGAACATCCTGTCAAGGGTCAGCCTAGTGTTAATTGCGTAATGTGCAGGTGCACCATCATGCTGATACCACGCACGTCGACGCGTTTCCAGTGGGACATTTTCGAGCAACGTTGGCAGATCATTCTGTAGAAACGCGATATATGTTGCAGCTGTTTGGGCCCCTGCAATGAAGTGAGGACCAATGAGGTGGTCGCTAATGATTCCGCACCATACATTTACAGTCCACGGTCGCTCTACCTCTCTGAGCCAGCAAGGATTGTCCAAGGACCAGTAATGCATGTTCCGTAGATTCACTGCCCCGTGGTTTGTGAAACCCGCTTCATCGGTAAACAGGTAGAACTGCAACGCATTCTCTGTTAATGCCCATTGACAGAACTGCACTCGATGATTAAAGTCACCTCCATGTAATTGCTGATGTAGCGACACATGAAACGGGTGAAAGCGGTGACGATGCAGTATGCGCATGACACTACTTTGACTCAGTCCACCGGCTCTCGCAATGTCCCGTGTACTCATGTGTGGGTTCATGGCAACAGCAGCTAACACACCAACTGCACCCGCTTCTCCTGTGACGGGCCTGTTACGGACCCGTTTGCGTGCTACGACCATACCTGTTGCATACAGTTGGCGGTAGATGTTTTGCAATGTGCGGCACGTTGGATGCTCTCTGTCCGGGGACCGTTCTGCATACACCCTGCAGGCTTCAGCTGCATTTCGTCGACACTCGCCATAGATGAGTGTCATCTCCGCCTTTTCAGAGTTCGAATACACCATGGTCACAGTTCCTACAACACTACATTATCACAGACGTCTGGTAACACGGTGTACTACAGTTGGTCTGCGTGTGGAGACGAATGCAGAATAACAATAGCAGCAAGCGCTACATGCGGACACTGCGACAGCTAGACCAAACCACAACAATGCACTACAGCCACACTCGTAAACACGGTCGTCATCGTAAACATGTCCCTGCAGATGCTGCTCGCCGACCGTGGCCCGTGTTTGTTACAACACGTAACTGAACGTCGGAGGTTTCAAGTGTCAACTTTAGGCTACAATATCTCCGGATGTAATTAACATTTTACAATGCAACAAACGGCACTGATTACGTATTTGTTTATATGTTCAGATGTGCTAACAAAACTAACGGGGTTCCATTTAAAAAAACGTAGGTTTGTGTTAAAAACCATACTTCCGTGCATTTTTTTATGGTTTGTATTAATCAATTACACTATCCCCTCTCCTCACGTTCGGTCTGTGGAATCGGTTCGTCAGTATTTGATGTGGTTTACGAAATAAATCCAGCGGTAACGTTAGGTGACTCACCCTGTATATTGAAATCTGCGAAATAATATCGATATATCAGTATTTTATCAACAGCCCTAATAGGTGTACATACCGTGTGCTGTTGATTAACACCTTTGGCTAAACCATATCAGAAATAATAGCGCGAAAAGACAGCACTGATTTCAATATCTCCGCCATTTACACTCAGCAGTATCACTAATCTTGTTCTAATACCAGCACAATCTGAAAACAACACGTATGGAGTGGCTGATGTAGGGGGCAGTATTAAGTGATATGCTACGATTGACAACGGTCTCGCAGAATACTAAGTACAGATAAAAACGTAACCCGTAAGAAATGAGCAATGAATCCAATAGGATGACGGCCTACGTCACTGAATATCCATAGTTCTCGATGCAACTAATATGACCCACTTATCCAAAAATATCTCCTTCCGGTCATACGAGGGACATTCAATAATTAAAGAGAAAAACTGATGTAGAAGTGAAACAGACTGTAGGAGGAGTTTTGTACTTTTTCGACCTTATCTTAGCGTCATTGGGATGACCTGAGAACAGCTGATGGATAAAAATTATATTGTTTATAACCTCAATATTTCATTTAACGATCGCGTGTCCACCTGAAATTTCCACTTTAGTTGAGCAACGTCCAGTGATCCGATTTGTGCTTTCTGAACGTGAGAAACTGGCTAAAAGCTGTTAGCAAATGACTTTACAATATGGTGAAAGTTGTATCAGTAACGGAAATTTTGATAAGTGGGCAGAACAGTTCACAGGCTGTCGAATCTCGGTTGAAGTGGCAACTTCTTCACTTGATACCCCGCGTTGGTGACAGTATTCGTCTAAAAGACTGACGTGTTATATTGGAACATATAGCAAAAACAGTCGCAGTAAATGTTGTCATAGTTCATAACGTCATCAGTAACAAGCTCAACTACAGCGAAACAATTGTATGTGGGTCATAAAAGAGGTAACGCAACAGCAGAAGGAAACAAAACTCAAAGTATGTACAGCCTCGAAAGAAATCAGGAAAAGTAAGGCGGCCCTTTTCTGAACATTTTGACATGTGAAGAAACTGGGTTCACAATTTTGAACCAGAGTTCAAAAATGGTTCAAATGGCTCTGAGCACTATGGGGCTTAACATCTGCTGTCATCAGTCCCCTAGAACTTAGAACTACTTAAACCTAACTAACCTAAGGACATCACACACATCCATGCCCGAAGCAGGATTCGAAGCTGCGACCGTAGGAGTCGCGCGGTTCCGGACTGAAGCACCTAGAACCCCTCGGCCACGGCGGCCGGCTTGAACCAGAGTCCAAGAGACAAAGCATGGAATGGAGGAGGGCAAATAGTTTTTGGGAAAGTGGTTCAAAATACAAGACAAAGACTTCTCTGCAACAGGTATTAAAAAAAAGAAGAAAAAAAAACAGTTTATCGTAGGGACAAGTACATTAATATTGTTGGGGATTATGTTGAGAAGTACTAAAAGTAAAATTTTGAGAACATAGACAGTTTCTTTTACATCAGTTTCCCTCTTTCTTTAGTGAATGTCCCTTGTACGTTTATATAACTTTTTTCTAGCTTTGCTCAGTACTACGGCATCTGTTGTCAGAATGTGAGACTCCTTGTTTAAACATTTACTCCACGATGTTGCGTTTTTCTCGACCATTGCGGTTTCTTTTTTATCTAGCACGTCTGTACTTTCCTTTTTTTTCTTCGAAGCTGCGGATCTCTTTCTCGGTCGTTTCTGGTTTCTTTCTCCTAATATGTCCGTAGAAAGCTGTACTACTTTCTTTTTCAGCGGTCCTGGTCGTTTCAACGTTTTTTTGTGTAACGGAGATATTATCTGTTCTAGAACCTACGTTAGAGTTTTTCTTTTTTACTTATTTAAATGCGTGGTGTCTGTTCCTTCGAAAGGACTGACAGCACACAGATCCCGTAGCTGTGAAACACTATATGTCACACAGCTCCCGTAGCTGTGAAACACTATACGTAAATGGAAGGGGGATCACTGCTGACACTTGCAGCGTGACATTAAGCGGAATCAGCGACAAGCGGAAACATGTACCGAACCAGGGTTCGAATCCGGGATCTCCTGCTTGCTAGGCCGGTGTGGCAACCATTGCGCCATCTGGGACACAGCGTTACGGTAACTCACGGCCGATCTACATTCCCACATAGTGTTTCACAGCTGCGGGACTTGCATGGTGTCCATTCTTTCGAAGGAACAGACATCGCGCATTCAAATAATTAATCAGCATAGCTGGGCAATGCATCCACTTTCTTCAGTTCGAATGCACAAATACGTCCGACCTGCTGTAGTAATCTCGAAGGGGGCAGTGTGGAACGGCCATGAGGCGTATCGAGATAGTCCGGCAGTTCCGATAACACTGTGTTCCGGATGGCGCGGTAGTTACCATACTTGCCTCGTACGCAAGAGATTGCAGGTTCGAATACCGGTCCGGTACACATTTTTGCTCCTCGGCGCTGATTCCGCTTAATGTCCCGCTGTAGCTGATAGCAGTGATCCCCCATCAATTTACACATACTTTCTTTTTTAGGCCTGACAGTTACTTCGTAGGTACTGCCTTGAGAGTTCAAGTACATCCCGCTGGAACAGTGCAACTGCAAGAAATAAACATGTTTTTCCCAACTATTGCTCTACGGTTTCCAGAACAGCACATACGTATGCAGCCAACAGAGATATTCTCGGGTTTATGTTTTTCGTTGACGTTTGGAGCTATAACTTCGTTAACGTTGAAACGTCTCCTTTGAAAAATTACGAATGACAGTGTTGGTAAACTTCGACGTTATATGATTTTCAAACAGTTGAGCAAAACTCAACGTACTCAAACAGTTTTCTCTTTACTTATTCTGATCATCACTAAACTGACACACAATATTTTTAGCGCAACGCAATATGACTTTCAAAAATCCCTACAAATGAATGGCCCTGACTAACAATAACCTATGCCTTTCATGAATCACTTACCTCACAAAAATCTTCGTTACTCGAACTACTGCAATACAGCGAGCGCCAATACTGCCAGCTACATAAAAGTTTCTAACTACTGAAGGCACCAACTACTAATAGGCATAGTTAGCAAATGAGAGATTTTGATAGAGAACAAACAATGTATTTAACTTAATAATGTTCATAAGTCATCATATATATGACATCCGTCTTTACAAATTTCCTTTTTCTGGCGGACACACGTTCAGATCGTCCGCTTATAGTAACCTCACAAAACTCTGGCATTTCTCTCTCCACATCCACCACTGCTGGCGGCTCACCTCCAACTGCCCAACGCTACGCGCTGTTCACATCCAACTGCCCAACACTACGCTAGCGAATATTTCAACAATGAGTCCAACCAGCAACACACTGCACACAGCGCAGTCAGTGATTTTCATACAGAGCGCTACGTGGCTTTACCAACATAAAAACCTAAACAGCCTACTTACAATGTACTCGAACTGCTACTTTTCTTTGTTCTTCGCGTATTTAACCGTCATGATCCAAAGTGGACTTTTGGTAGCTATCTTTCTTTCAGATCCATGCGCAGCTAAAGAAACCAACATATGCTTGGCATTATCAATAAAAGAAAGCAAGGAGGAGTATTCAAAAAAATTATACAGAATGACTGCTTTCTCAGCCATGCTGTATGAGTATCAACGAAAGGAGACGTGCCTTATATGCTCATAAGTGAAAACAGATTTTTAGAGCATAGGTATACCAAGGAAGACAGAATGCAGAACACTGCATATAGGGGGACTGTTCCAAGTACGCTGTAGAAAACCTGCCAGTATACGAAAACCCCAGATTATACTAAAACGAATAATATTTCACACAACAAACTGTGCTCATTGGTTGAGTGCTTAAACTGAGAAGGCCTATTGTGAAGTTCGCTGAAATTTTAAATGATCTGGTATTTCGAAGAGACTTACGTCGTCAAACCTGCTCTCAATATCGTTTGTACCGATCTTACTTCTATTTCGCAGTGAGTCAGAGATCGATGAAACTAATTGGTCGCGGTTAGCGTGCATTTTACAGTTCGTGTAGCATATATGCAACTGGATTCGTGCTCATACAGTGAAACCAATTCTGTGCTAGTACCGAGTGAGAGGCGAAAGTTGAGAACTAAGCTCGATAATAAATGAAGAAAGGTGTAGGCATGGCTTTAACAAAGATAGAGATGAATATAATGATCATTATACTGTCCCTCCTCTTATTTCAGTGTGTCGCGAAAGCTAAAATAAGGTTAAAAAACACTTCGTTCATTTTATAAGCGCCAAGTTGGTAAAAAATCCAACTCTTTAGAAAAAAGCCTGCCAACCGTGTGTGACGTGTATGGTAGCTGCGTGTCGAGGTTGATGATGTGGGAAGGGGTGCTCACATAGTTCAAATATTCAAGTTACGTTCTCAGCAATGCCTTACTGGGATATATCTTCTGAAAACAAATTTAAATTCTGCTGACAATATTCTCACTAAACAGCTACTACAATACGCGACAGCGAAATGAATAGTTAGCCGGCCGCTGTGGCCGAGAAGTTCTACGCGCTTCAGTCTGGACCGCGCTGCTGCTACGGTCACAGGCTCGAACCCTGCCTCGGGCATGGATGTGTGTGATGTCCTTAGGTTAGTTAGGTTTAAGTACTTCTAAGGCTAGGGGACTGATGACCTCAGATGTTAAAGTACCACAGTGCTCAGAGCCATTTGAAATGAATCGTCGTATGAACAGCAGAGCGTGTCGTTCCACTGAATGGCGATGTACGAGAGTTGCCCAGAAAGTAATGTACCGCATGTTCTTTTCTTCAACAGTTGTTTATTGAACATAATGATAATTACACACACGAAAGAATGGTGTTTTATCCCATTTTTCCACGTAACCTTCATGCCGTTCTATGGTCCTCCTCCAGCGCGAAACAAGAGCGCCTATGCCCTGTAGGCACCAATCCTTGCCCTGGTGTCGGAGCCAGTGCTTCACTGTGTAGACTTCCTTTGCTGATTGACAAATGCAGCGCCAACTGCAGAGTCGTAATGCGTCTGTCCTCGCGAATGACAGCATGAGCTCGCTGCAACATGTCAGGTGTGACAGCCGTGGATGGTCTCCCCGACCGCTGCAAATCGTGGAGCTCCACCGAACCGCCACCTGATGCCCTCACCCTTCGTGTCCAGTGACTGACTGCACTTCCGTCGACAGCAGATGCTCCATTGACTTTGCACAGGCGTTTGTGAATATTCCCCACAGTTTCTTTTCCTGCAGTGAGAAATTCAATGGAGGCACGTTGCTTGTAACGTACATCACCTACAGACACCATTTTGAAACTCTCCTGCAGCTGCGCTATCTGTCGGAAGTGACGGAAACTTGGCGTGCTCATTTAGGAGACTTCAAATAATACATACGTAACGTTTCGCATTCGTAGCATCGTTTTCGGCTGAGAAAAAAAAATGCGGTGCATTACTTACTGGGCAACCCTCGTATTTAGTACATCTTATCTATTAGAATCCGCCGCCGCGAAGGCTGACTGCCATGCGCAAGCCTGTGGTTTGATTCCCGGCATTGCCAGGTAATTTTCCTAGTTGAAAGAAGTGGAACACGGTGCATCCAGTCTCGTAATGTCAAATGAGGAGCTACTTGCCCGGTAAGTAGGGGTTCCAGGTCACAGGTCCCAACTGACAACAACCGGGAGAGCGGTGTTCTGACTTCACACCTCTCAATGCTGCAGCCAGTGACGCCATTGGGAGTGGATGACACGGCGGTCGATCGATTACGATGGGTCTGCCAGGGCCTGTGCACGAAATTACGTAAACTGTTAGAATTATTAATATACCAAGTAACTCAATGAAACCACAGATCAATGTTAAACCTATCAGCTACTACAGCTAAAAGTGACTACGGTCTGCAGTGCACCCTTCTCTATTCAGATCAGCGAGTCACGTGATCGCGTTTGTCGTTCCAGATTCGAAACTGTAGTTTTCTGTCTCCCAAGAAAGGTGGTATTAACTAGTCCAGGGGTGGGCAATTGTTTTGGCTGGGGGGCCACATTATAGACACAGAGGTTAGCGGAGGGCCGCACCTTATAAACCTTTCACTTTTAATGCCGTATATATACTGGCGGCATATATATATATATATATATATATATATATATATATATATATATATATTTTAACGGTTTCACTGCTACACCCGAAATTGCAACTCTGTGTGTGATATGTGATTAGAAATAAAGAAAACTTGCATATATATATATATATATATATATATATATATATATATATATAATTTTTAATGAAAATGCATATATATATATATATATATATATATATATATATATATATATATATATAATTTTTAATGAAAATGCAAGTTTTCTTTATTTCTAATCACATATCACACACAGAGTTGCAATTTCGGGTGTAGCTGTGAAAGCGTTAAAATGCATTGATTAGTTAGCTTTACATTTCATAAAAGATATCATAAAAATCATTAGATATAAATGAAAGAGTCAGAAGCAGAGGGGTATAAGTATACTTATTATAATTTTGACAAGACTAAAGTCACTTGTACCTCTTTCCTTCTGACATCCTCAAATAAGATAGTTGTGTTCAATTTCATTTATTTTGCTAATTTAATATCATCTCCAAGTATATTAAATTTTAAAACAAGTTTAATGGGACAAATGCATCCTATCACAATTTTGCACAATTTTTTTGAAATCAGGAGTCCGACTGCTAGTTGATATTCTCATCACAGCCTGCAAATTTCCATCTGTTAAACAGCTTCGGTATTTGCTCTTGTTGATTTTAAAGCAAGAAAAACTTTGTTTACAAATATATGTCGATCCAAATATAGAGAACATTTTGCCTGCAAATTTCTTGATACATGGAAACTTTTCAGCTGACAAAGATTTATAAAAGACAACTACAGTTACAGCACTAAACATTTCTTTCACTGCGTGACCTGCCTGCGTGTCAATCAGTTCAAGTTGCAGCTCCTGTGGTGCAGTGTCAATATCAGCAGTGATGGGATACGATAAAACATTAAATTGAGGCTCAATTTTCTTAAAATCCTGAAATCTTGTAGTAAACTCAGCCTCTAAACTCTGCAGATAATCCCTAATCTTAGCTGAAACACTTCCAGGTACTTTCTGTTTCCCTAGTAAAGGGAAATGACAAAATTTGCCTTCATTTGCTTGCCTTGCAAACTGACCTAGTTTTGTTTTAAATGCTTTGACATGTGTCCACATTTCATGAGCAAACAACCCCTTTCCGTGCAATGTCACATTCAGCTCATTCAGTTTTTCGAAAATATCAGCTGCAAACATCATCTCATATCTCCACTCTTCACATCCTATTTTTGCAACAAAATCATGAGATATCTCGTTAGTGTCCAGAAATAAAATAATTTCATCCTGTAATGCCCAGACTCTTTTCAATACTTTGCCCAAGCTCAACGACCTCACACTGTTATGGTAAATTACATCTTTATGTTCCGCCCCCACCTCCTCAAGAAGATATTTGAACTGTCTGTGATGGAGTGCCCTTGCTCTGATTGTTCTCCCAACGCCAACAACAGGATCTACCACATGCTTTAAGTCTAGTGCAGTCTTGCAGAGGCTTTCCTGATGTAAAATACAATCAAAATCCAAAACATCACTGTCTGTGTCTTCGGCTTGTAACTTGTTTTTTTAAATGTTTCACCATACTTATATTTTACCCACAGAAAGCTCTGGCACCATCTGTTGTAATGGTTACCATTTTGTTCCAAGATAAGCCACTTGTTTCCACACAATTAACAACACATTCTAACAAGTCCTGACCAGTGGTTCTATCTTTCATGGATACTATACCAAGTAATTCCTCGATGATGACGAAATATTCATTAATTCCACGGATAGAGGTGAGTACTTGTGCAGTGTCTTCAATATCTGTGCTTTCGTCCATTGCCAGTGAAAACTAAACAAAGTCTTCGCTCACAGTCTTTAGCTTGTCTGCAAGTTCGTCACTAATTAAATCAATGCGCCGCGCTATAGTCCAAATGTGTGTGAAATCCTATGGGACTCAACTGCTAAGGTCATCAGTCCCTAAGCTTACACACTACTTAATCTAAATTAGCCTAAGGACAAACACACACACCCATGCCTGAGGGGGGACTCGAACCTCCGCCGGGACCAGCCGCACAGTCGATGACTGCAGCGCCTGAGACAGCTCGGCTAATCCCGCGCGCGCTATAGTCCCCCTTGACAACGAAATGCTCTCAAATTTGGTTTTAACCTCAGGATACAATACACTTGCACACTCTACCATGCACTGTTTAATGAACTCGCCATCCGAAAAAGGTTTGTTTCGTTCAGCAAGGTTATAGGCGACCATGAAACTTGCTTCTGTAGCACTATTTTGAAGCGGTGTTTGCTTCGTAAATAACGCTTGTTGCTTCTTCAAGCGTTTCACGAACTCGGCTGCTTTTACTTTTCGTTCTTCATCTGAAAGTTTGCAGCCAAAGTCACTGTGTTTTGTTTCGTCATGTCGTTTCAGATTGTACCCTTTGAATACGACAACTGTATAATGGCATAGTAAGCATGCGGCTTTATTTCCTGCATCAATAAAGAAATATTTGGTCGTCCAGTCTTCATTAAACAGACGGCCTTTATCACCGACTTTACGCTTCTTCTTAGGAGTCATGGTTGCACTGAAGTAAAAAAAAAAAAAAAAAAAAAAAAAAAAAAAAAGAATTAGATTACGTTGTACTGTTGCACAGACAAAACACAAGTAAACACAAGTAAACCACACGAAAAAGAAGAAAATTGCTCTGAACGTCGTACTATTCACTCGGCGCGGGAGAAATACAGCGCTCCCATCAGCCGCCGCGTAGAGCATAAATTTGCGCCAATAGCAGGATGCACAGTGCTTTTTTCCGTGCCCGTGGTGGCTGATGGTAGTGCTCCCATAATCCACCGCGCCCACATGCAGCTAGGTTGGTTGCGTGATTGTAGAGACATCTGTCGGTAGTACGCACTACCAAGTAGCGCAGACGCTCGAGGATTTTTTTTGTCGCGCGGGGAAGGGAAATTTTGTTTATCCTATGATTATTGTAAATGTCTTGGCAGGCCACACAAAACCCAACCGCAGGCCACATGTGGCCCGCAGACCGCTATTTGCCCACCCCTGAACTAGTCAAATATGACGCTTCATTTCCCCCTCCAAGCTATCTTTCTATCTTCACTTTTATCATTATTACGATGTTCTTGGGGTAACGTAGAGTTCAACATGCGAGAGATGCACTTCATCTTTTCTCCGCCGCCTTCTCCATTTAATTAATCACGGATTAGGGCTGGTCATAGCCTCGTTGACAAACAAAGACCTCTGAGGTCAATGGAATCTTGACCTTCCTTGGAGCACGCACAAACAGTACGGAACAATCGCAACAAGTATGAAAGCGAGCGCCGACATCACCCCCAACCCTAGACTGGGGGCAGTCGCTTGCTCTCTGAAACCCACCGAATTCCATCTCCACCTCGACAGAATGAAATCTTCAGTGCTTACAATGTACATTTTTTTATTCCTTTTATTCGTGATACATCAAAACCTTCCCTCCCCCGTCCCTCTCTCCGCCAAATAAACACACATCAAAAAAAGTTTTGCATCACCCCAGAACTCCTGAAGATAGACGTTGTCTGTGGATATTGTATCACAGACACAGTCCCTTTGACTGTTCAGAGATGTCACTAAACCCGCCCAAAGATGTAAACAGCCATTACACGGAGAAAGCGATGTTGCTCGGACTTGGAGGAGACACAGAGAGACAGGAACTGTCAATGAAATGGCTCTCTCAGGCCGCCCAACAGCCATTACTGCAGTGGATGACAGCTAAATACGGATTATCGCTCGGAGGAACCCTGACAGCAACGCCACCATGTTGATTAATGTTTTCGTTCAGCCACAGGATGTCGTGTTACGACTCAAATTACACAACAGGCTGCAATATGCGCAACTTCACTCTGGACGTCCATGGCGAGGTCCATCTTTGCAACCGCGGCACCAAGCAGCGCGGTTCAGATGGGCCCAACAACATTCCGAATGGACCGCTCAGGATTAGCATCGCGTTCTCTTCACCGATGAGTGTCGCATATGCCTTCAACCACACAATCGTCGGAGACGTGTTTGGAGGCAACCTGGTCAGGCTGAACACATTAGACACACTGTCCAGCGAGTGCAGCGAGGTGGACGTTCCCTAAAGTTTTGGGGT
This sequence comes from Schistocerca serialis cubense, assembly GCF_023864345.2. Lineage (NCBI taxonomy): Eukaryota > Metazoa > Arthropoda > Insecta > Orthoptera > Acrididae > Schistocerca > Schistocerca serialis. Next base: position 165,110,779 of record NC_064643.1, on the reverse strand, counting down.
GGCATTATGTGGGGCCGACGTACACCGCTGGTGGTCATGGAAGGCGGCGTAATGGCTGTGCGATGCGTGAATGCCATCCTCCGACCGATATGCAACAATGTCAGCAGCATATTGACGAGGCATTCGTCTTCGTGGACGACAATTCGAGCCCCCATCGTGCACATCTTGTGAATGACTTCCTTCAGGATAAGACATCGCTCGGCTAGAGTGGCCAGCATGTTCTCCAGATATGAACCCTATTGAACATGCCTGGGATAGATTGAAAAGGGCTGTTTATGGACGACGTAACCCACCAACCACTCTTAGGGATCTACGCCGAATCGCCGTTGAGGAGTGGGGCAATGTGGACCAACAGTACCTTGGATAGTATGCTACGACGAATGCAGGCATGCATCAGTGCAAGAGGACGTGCTACTGGGTGTTAGATGTAGCGGTGTGTACAGCAATCTGGACCACTGCATTTGATGGTCTCGCTGTATGGTGGTACAACATGCAATGTGTGGTTTTCATGAGCAATTTTCTGTACAGGTTCCGGAATTCTCGGAACCGAAATGATGCAAAACTTTTTTTTGATGTGTGTATCTATGAGGAGACTATTCCAGCCTGCCAGTGTTCACTATTTACTTCGACTATTTTTTCTGTCGTTCTGTTTCCAACTCATAATCACTCCCTTTGTACTGTTAAGTCTTCTTCTAGAGCACCTCTTTCGCTCCCGTTTTACTTATTTGCTCCAATATTTCCTTTCATTCTACATAATGTTTATCCCGTTTCCTGTTTTCACTGATCTGTACTTTCATTACATGACACTCTGATCGTTACCTTCTGTAAGGTTTGTCTCAGCAGTCTATTTTCCTTTTAAAAAGCATTAGATGTCTTTTATTTTTCCGTCTCAAATGGTTGGTTCAAATGGCTCTGAGCACTATGGGACTTAACTGCTGTGGTCATCAGTCCCCTAGAACTTAGAACTACTTAAACCTAACTAACCTAAGGACATCACACACGTCCATTTCCGAGGCAGGATTCGAACCTGCGACGTAGCGATCGTGCTGTTCCAGACTGTAGCGCATAGAACCGCTCGGCCACTCCGGCCGGCTTTTCCGTCTCAGTTGCACATTTTTTGCACTATGACTAATTTCGTTCACGTTTTATCGTAGTCGGATCTAAAATCAAAGCGAAACAAAATATTTACTTTCTACTATTTTACAAAATTACAAAAGCATTTTAAACAACTGTAGTTGTTTAAGCAGCTAGTCGTGTCTGTACCAGAACTGTTAGAATACTGTGAACAGATAACTGCTGGTGGAATGTGCATGATAAGTGAGGGGGGGGGGGGCTGGGAAACTGCGACGGTGGAGGTGGTATAGGGGAAGAGGGGAGAAGGGGAAAAAGGTGGAGCAACAGGGAGAGAAGGTAGGGTGCGAAAGTGACAGGGATAGCATTTACGTTCGGTGAAGTAAAAAGAGAATGTCACACCCTAAATATTGAACGAAGTACAAATTGTTGTAAAAATGTTTTGAGTGTACAACAAAGGCAGCATTAAACTTTAAAGGGCATAAAATACTCTAATTACGAGGGTCGTTCGGGAAAGTAACGCCTCCTATTTTTATTCATGGAAACTACACGAGATAAATAAATCACAACAGTACAGCTAAATAGAGCAATATTTCAGCTACAGACCGTCACTTTTCCACATAGTCACCAGCATTCGTTATGCACTTTTGCCAACGATGAAAGAGAGCCTGCATGCCGCGCTTGTAAAAATCGGAGCCAGCTGAGGCTAAACACTTACAAATTCGATAACAGCATCCGAGTCTTGAAAGTGTTCGCCAACGCAGCCCATCTTTCAGTGGCCCAAAGAGATGGAAGTCGGGACTAACGGTGGATGTAGTAAAACAGTCGAACCGAATTTTTCAGTGACTTGCGTGGTCGCAAAACTGGTGTGTGGCCTTGCGTTAGCATGTTGCACGTGAAAATTGGTCTTTTTCTCTTGCCTTACCCTGGAAATTGGAGCTTTCAGCTTAGTCAGTGTCGTTTTGCAGAGTGCTGAACCGACAGTTTTTCTAGACTCCAGGACATCCAAACGAATCACACCCTAGCTGTCCCAGAAGACTGCATATCACTTTGCCTGCAGACGTCTGTCTCTAGAATTACTTCTTTGACGGAGAATTCGCATGTCGCCATTCCATGGAATGTCTTTTGGATTGGGGCTCGTAGTGGTGACACCACGACTCATGTCCGGTGACGATGCTATTCAGAAAATTGTCACCTCCCGCTTCATATTGGTCCAGCAGGTCCCGACAAATTTCCATTCGATGAGTTTTTTTGGTCTTCTGTAGGCATCCGCTGGACCCATCTCACACAGACTTTGTGATAACCAAGATGTTCCAGCATTGTTTCCAAGGCATCACAGGCGACATTCAGCTTTGCACACAATTCTCTGGTCGTTGTAAGCACGGATGAGTTGATCAAGACGCTCTTCATTGCGAGGGATGGCAGCTATGCACGGTCAACCGCGCCTTGGCTTGTCATGTTCACCCCTTTCACCACCTTGAAGAAGCTGTACCCAACGCCTCACACTGCTCACGTCTGTTGTGTCGCTTCCATACACCTTTAGCGAGCATCGACGGATCTGAATCGGCGCAATTTCTTCAGCAGTGAGGAATTCAGTAACATACATTGCTGTTTTATGCGCACTCCATTTTGGTACACTCCTTTCTGGGGAGCAACTACCGCAGAACAACGGAACAATCTGTAAATGAAAGAGGGAGGTTCAAGCATTACCACTGACCAACTACATGTGGCGCGGACATCCAAAGTCACTACCACGAAAAAAAGGAGGCATTACTTTCGAAACGGCCCTCGTATAAAAGGAAAATAATGTGAAGGAACAAAAATTAAATTAAATCTCTTAAAATTACAAAATAGTGGAAGGAGGAGCTTACGGGCCCTCAACACCGAGTTGTCAGAGCTATAAAATACTTGACGTATAAAACTATAAAAAATATTAAACAATAAGATTATAAAAGTGGAACTATGTAAAGCAACCAAAATTAAAGGGAAAAGGATGTGACAGTCATAGTTAATTGCGTTTACTTCTGTTTGGTGTCGCTGTACGGTGCGCAGTTTTTGCAGTGTGTACAGAATCTGGTCTCCACGCCGGCGTGGGTCTAGGACCGTGTATAAGCCGATTTGCAACCATTTTCTCCCTTCTTGGTGAGTGGAGCTGTTGTTCATACGGACGTTGGATCGAGGTAGCTGGCTGGAAGAAGCCTTCGAAATTTCTAAAACACGTTCACTTCGAAAAGTCGTTCTGATAATTTAATATACTGGCAGGCTCTTGTAAACAGTGTGTAAAAATCTCTACTTTTTCCAGCACCGTCAGGAGGTTTCTCTTTGGTTCGTTGTATAGCATTTCCACATGCGAGTAAATGGTTCCAAAAGAGTACTTTAATATCAGGAGATGTACGCCGAACGCTGGTTTACGTTTCTTGATTTGTCTGAAGGGCTTCCGATGTAAATCTTCTCGTAATTTATCCTTTAACATAGCTACATCTACATAAATCTTCAACAAGTGTAGCATCATACAAAGAAAATCAATATTGTACAACAAAGTAGTAAAAAACGTGTTGGAGTAACTCTCCTGTCTTATCAAGCTAGAGATCGGGCATACATTTATAATGCACTGCATCTTACGGAAGTACCTATACGTCACAGTTCCATCATGTCCATTGTGAACTGAACCATTCATGTATGATACAGAAAAATCACAGTGTGTACTTCATGTATCTCGCAATATCTTTTTATACTAAAAATTAGCAAAAGAAACATCCTCACATTAGTTCAATACAAAGAAATGAGCAATATCAATATTTTCTGTGATATTTCATCTGACTTGTATCTTTGACTCTATGCTATTAACCTAAAGAGCAATCCAGGGAAAGGGTGTCAGAGCATACATATGATTCATCACCCTTGCATCTAGATAATTAAAGCCCCTGCTTTAACTTCATAGCCCGTTAATTGAGATTTAATTATTTTACTTGTAATTAATATGGAAGAAAATTTCGGGTTGTGAATTATTTTTTTATATTAAAATGAAAAGCAATGGCGGCAACGTTAAAAGAATCTGGAGCCTCTTTCATTGAATGACTGACCTAATTATGACAGTTAACACAATTTCTTCTGAAAGTAGCAACGGCGTACAGTTTTGGCTTGGAGAGCAAATATTTTAGTAAAATTTGTTACTGACCGTGAATTTAAATATGTTTCCTTGCGGAAATTAGTATTAAACTGATTATCGGACTTCGTAATATTAAAATGATCGATGGTTCTGTAGTATTGCATGAACAAAAAACAAAGCACTACGGTGCATGAAATGGCACACACAAACTATAATAACTAAAAGAAATGCTTCCGTATTTAAGGAAACAAACAAGATTGCGAATCTGTAAAGGAAGGACAGGTTGTAAATGAAATATAGTTATACTTTAATTGTATATTTTAAAGAAATAAAAGTCAACTTACACTATTCAACACAACGAAGATTTGATGCCTAACATTTAAGAAAAAAGATCCTCTACATCAAACGTGCGATGTACAACGCACCCACGTTATATTCAGTTTACTAATAATAGTTCCTGCTTCAAATAATTATGTAACCTACGACGATTTCATCTAATTCGCAGAATTAACTGCGTAACATGAATCAAGCTAACCGAGAGAGACAAGTAGAATGGCAAAAAGAAAAGAGCAAAAGAGCAGAGCAAAAACAAAAGAGCAAAAGAGAGCGGTGCCCTTGTTTCACTGCTATTTACACTAATTACATATGATCTTTGTATGATTATCGATATATCATCCAGAGGCGTCTGGCATAGTTACATTATTTTGGGTAAATTTCTTGTAAAATTTGGTGGCGTCATACTGCGAAATAATCATCTACTAACTCGGCATAGTAAAGATTTTCAAATGATGTACATATTAAATAGTATTCTCAAATTAAAAATCGACATTTTCTTAATTCAAGGAAGAATGACTGTACAGTCAGTGCATGTCTTACTTTCAATTTCTTCCCCCTTTTTAGTCCCAAAAACCCATCTCAGTATGTTTCATCCTTTGTTTATGTTAGACTAAGCGCCCCAACTTATCTCAAGTGCTATCTACGTCGCCATACACACACTGTGGTCTGCTTTTGTGCTCGTACTTTACACAGTGATGCGCGCGTTGTCTGACAGGACGAATCCTGGTTAAGTCGGTTAAGTTGTCTGCCGTCGGCCTTTCCTTCGCTTACCCCAGGCCTCTGCACGTGCCGCAGGTGGATGATCCCACTAGGGACTGCGTAAGCCTTCTGGGCGCGTCAGCTGTGCACACAAAAGGCCGGCCAGGCAATGCCGTACTCCGGTCGGTCTGCAACGGGGCAGCGTCTGCAAACTATGACGTCACAAGGAGCACCTACGTGCTGTCACACCGACCCTTTCTTTCTCTGTGTGCCTTTTAAATCAGTGGCGGCTCATTCGAGGAGTGTGTATTTTCCAGTAAACGCGTTAAAACTAACCAGTAATCCATCCACCACCGAGTCCTTAAAAAAATCAGCCTCCCAGTACACAACAACTCCGTTTTAAGGAAACGTTCTGTGCGGCTGGTCCCGGCGGAGGTTCGAGTCCTCCATCGGGGATGGGTGTGTTTGTTTGTCCTTAGGATGATTTAGGTTAAGTAGTGTGTAAGCTTGGGGACTGATGACCTTAGCAGTTAAGTCCCATAAGATTTCACACACATTTGAACATTTTTTAAAGGAAACGTTCTTTTTCACGCATTTCAATACTTATGACGTTATATCCCCTATTTACGTGCCGAGCAATGCTATATTTCCTGAGTTACATTGCTTGCTAGATGCGGATACTGTCTACAAAATGTGTTGCGAACAGAATTAGTAATAAAGAAGTAATAAATTAAAAACATCATGCCTGAGGCTGAAATTTACTGCATGAACAGTGAAAACGTAGTAAGCCAGAAACGTTTTTCCTTTCAGTAGTTTTTGAAGTTTGTCAGCGAGAAAGAGTTTTCAAAAAGTTTGAAATTATGTGTATATTTCATCCGAGAGAAGGGTATCGTCAGGAGGGCTCCAGGAAAGGTGTGATAGGATCGCTGTTGTTCTCTATATACAGGGTGTTTCAAAAATGACCGATATATTTGAAACGGCAATAAAAACTAAACGAGCAGCGATAGAAATACACCGTTTGTTGCAATATGCTTGGGACAACAGTACATTTTCAGGCAGACAAACTTTCGAAATTACAGTAGTTACAATTTTCAACAACAGATGGCGCTTCAAGTGATGTGAAAGATATAGAAGACAACGCAGTCTGTGGGTGCGCCATTCTGTACGTCGTCTTTCTGCTGTAAGCGTGTGCTGTTCACAACGTGCAAGTGTGCTGGAGACAACATGGTTTATTCCTTAGAACAGATGAGAATGCTACATCAACATCGATTGCACCATATTTATATGTACCAGGAGTTGTATGGCGACTACTTTGAACGTCGTGCACAGTTCTGCCACTGGGCACAAGAGAAAGTACGGGACAATGACAGATTCTCTGCACTCGTTCCATTTAGCGATAAAGCGTCATTCACCAACAGCGGTAACGTAAACCGGCATAATATGCAGTATTGGGCAACGGAAAATCCACGATGGCTGCGACTACTGGAACATCAGCGACCTTGGCGGGTTAATGTATGGTGCAGCATTATAGGAGGAAGGATAATTGGCCCCCATTTTATCGATGGCAATCTAAATGGTGCAATGTATTCTGATTTCCTACGTAATGTTCTACCGACGTTACTACAAGATGTTTCACTGCATGACAGAATGGCGATGTAGTTCAAACACGATGGATGTCCGGCACATAGCTCGCATGCGGTTGAAGCGGTACTGAATAGCATATTTCATGACAGTTGGATTGGTCGTCGAAGCACCATACCATGGCCCGCACGTTCACCGAATCTGACGTCCCCGGATTTCTTTCTATGGGGAAAGTTGAAGGATATTTGCTATCGTCATCCACCGACAACGCCTGACAACATGCGTCAGCGCATTGTCAATGCATGTGCGAACATTACGGAAGGCGAACTACTCGCAGTTGAGAGGAATGTAGTTACACGTATTGCCAAATGCATTGAGGTTGACGGACATCTGCATTAATGTGGTATTTACAGGTAATCACGCTGTAACAGCATGCGTTCTCAGAAATGACAGGTTCACAAAGGTACATGTATCACATTGGAACAACCGAAATAAAATGTTCAAACGTACCTACGTTCTGTATTTTAATTTAAAAAACCTACATGTTACCAACTGTTCGTCAAAAATTGTGAGCCATATGTTTGTGACTGTTGCAGCCCCATCTATCACAAAGCGAAAAATTTGATCCAACTAAAACATTCATATTTCTTTGCGTACTACATGAATATGTCATAAAAATTGGTGTTCCTATTTTTAAAAACGCAGTTGATATCCGTTTGACCTATGGCAGCACCATCTGGCCGGCCAACGATAGCGCCATCTGGTTTCCCCCTTCAAGCTAGACAAGTTTCGTTCTTTGTAGTTGTTTCGTTTGACGATTATTTCGTGAGATATTTGGCTCGGTCACGATCAATGGACCACCCTGTATATTTTAATATGTGTTTTGGCCAGCTCCTGCTTGGAGCCTTTAACTACGGGCTACTGCTGGGAATTTAATTCTTCCTTATGCAGATTCGCTGCTGTGGCGCTCTTGCGGGAGAGGTCAACTTCCCCACCGCAAGCATTGCTCGCTCTTGAGACTACACCTACTGACATGTAAATTTCTCTCCTCTCCAGTGGAGAGCTGGTTGCTTGTCAGCTCTTGGATGGTATTTTTCCGAAAGTCAGATGGTATGTCACCAGACTCATACACTTTACGCACCAACGTGAATAGTCACTCTGTTGCCGCTTTCCCTGATGATTCTAGAAATTCTGATGGAATGTTATCTATCCATGCTGCCTTATTTGATCTTAAGTCCTCCAAAGCTATTTTAAATTCTGATACTAATACTGGATCCCCGATGTCTTCTAGATCGACTCCTGTTTCTTATTCTACCAAATGAGACAAATCTTCCCCTCATAGAGGCTTTCGAAGTATTCTTTCCAGCTATCCGCTCTCTCCTCTGTATTTAACAGTGGAATTCCCTTTGCTCTTTTAATGTTACTACCGTTGCCTTTAATGTCACAGAAGGTTGTTTTAACTTTTCTGTACGCCGATTCTGTCCTCCCGACGATCATTTCTGTTTCGATATCTTCACGTTTTTCATGCAGACATTTCGTCTGAGCTTCCCTGCGCTTCCTGTTTGTTTCACTCCTAAGCGACTTGTATTTCTGTATTCTTGAGTTCCCCGGAACGTTTTTGTACTTCCTCCTTTCATCGATCAACTGAAGTACTTCTTTTGTTCTCCATGGTTTTTCCGCAGTTACCTTCATTGTAGCTACGTTTTTCTTTCCAACTTCTATGACTGCCCTTTTTAGAGATGTCCATTCCTCTTCAACTGTACTGCCTAGTGAGCTATTCCCTACTGCTTAATTTATAGCCTTAGAGAATTTAATGCGTATCTCGTCATTCCTTAGTATTTCCGTATCCCACTTATTTGTGTATTGATTCTTCCTGACTAATCTTTTAAACTTCAGCTAACTCTTCATAACTATTACATTGTTATCTGAACCTACACTACTGGTCATTAAAATTGCTACACCAAGAAGAAATGCACATGATAAACGGGTAGAACTGACATGTGATTACATTTTCACGCAATTTGGGTGTATAGATCCTGAGAAATCAGTAACCAGAACAACCACCTCTAGCCGTAATAACGGCCTTGATACGCCTGGGCATTGAATCAAACAGAGCTTGGATGGCGTGTACAGGTACAGCTGCCCATGCCGCTTCAACACGATACCACAGTTCATTAAGAGTAGTGACCGGCGTACTGTGACGAGCCAGTTGCTCGGCCACCATTGACCAGACGCTTTAAATTGGTGAGAGATCTGGAGAATGTGCTGGCCAGGGCAGCAGTCGAACATATTCTGTATCCAGAAAGGCCCGTACAGGACCTGCAACATGCGGTCATGCATTATCCCGCCGAAATGTAGGATTTCGCAGGGATCGAATGAAAGGTAGAGACACGGGTCGTAACACATCTGAAATGTAACGTCGACTGTTCAAGGTGCCGTCAATGCGAACAAGAGGTGACAGAGACGCGTAACCAATAGCACTCCATACCATCATGCCGGGTGATATGCCAGTATGGCGATGGCGAATACACGCTTCCAATGTGCGTTCACCGCGATGTCGCCAAACACGGATGCGACCATCATGATGCTGCTAACAGAAACTGCATTCATCCGAAAAAATGACGTTGTGCCATTCTTGCACCCAGGTTCGTCGTTGAGTGTACCATCGCAGGCGCTCCTGTCTGTGGTGCAGCGTCAAGGGTAGCCGCAGCCATGGTCTCCGAGCTGATAGTCCATGCTGCTGCAAACGGCGTCGAACTGTTCGTGCAGGTGGTTGTTGTCTTGCAATCGTCCCCATCTGTTGACTCAGGGATCGAGACGTGGCTGCACGATCCGTTACAGCCATGCGGATAAGATGCCTGTCATCTCGAATGCTAGTGATACGAGGCCGTTGGGATCCAGCGCGGCGTTCCGTATTACCCTGCTGACCCCACCCATTCCATATTCTGCTAACAGTCATTGGATCTCGACCAACGCGAGCAGCAATGTGGCGATACGATAAACCGCATTCGCGATAGGCTACAATCCGACCTTTATCAAAGTCGGAAACGTGATGTTACGCGTTTCTCCTCCTTACACGAGGCATTACAACAACGTTTCACCAGGCAACGCCGGTCAAATGCTGTTTCTGTATGAGAAATCCGTTGGAAACTTTCCTCATGTCAGCACGTTGTTGGTGTCGCCACCGGCGCCAACCTTGTGTGAATGTTCTGAAAAGATAATAATTTGCATATCACAGCATCTTCTTCCTGTCGGTCAAATTTCGAGTCTGTAGCTCGTCATCTTCGTGGTGTAGCAATTTTACTGGCCAGTATTGTGTATCTGCTCCTGGGTAGGCCTTACAATCGAATATCTGATTTCCGAATCCCTGTCGGACCATGATGCAATCTAACTTAAGTCTTCCCGTATCACCCGGCCTTTTCCAAGTACACCTCCCCCTCTTGTAATTCTAGAACAGAGTATTCGCTATTACTAGCTGAAATGTATTGCAGAACTTAATTAGTCTTTCTTCTCTCTCATTCCTTGTCCCAAGCCCACATTCTCCTGTAAACTTTTCTTCTACTCCTTCTCCTAACACTTCATTCCTGTCACCCATGACTTTAAGATTTTCGTCTCCCTTTGCGTATTGTGTTACTGTTTTACTAACCTCATATATTTTCTCTATCTCTTCATCCTCAGCTTGCGACGTTGGCATGTATACCTGAACTATCGTTGTCGGTGTTGGTTTGCTGTTGATTCTGATAAGAACAACCCTATCACTGTACTGCTCAGTAACACACTATTTGCGCTACCTTCCTGTTCGTAACGAATCCTACTCCCGTTATACCATTTTCTGCTGCTGTTGGTATTACCCTGTATTCACCCGACCAGAAATCCTTGACTTCTTTCCATTTCACTTCGCTGATACCTACTATATCTAGATCGAGTCTACGCATTTCCCTTTTCATATTTTCTAGTTTCCGCACAATTTTAATCTTCTGACATTCCATGCCCCGACTCGTAGAATGTTGTCCTTTCGTTGATTATTTAGTCTTTTTCTCATGGTCACTCCCCCTTGACAGCCCTCTCCCGGCATTCCGAATAGGGGACGTCCTGTTGATACACGTTACGTGTCTTTAATGCAGTGGTTTCCCTTCTCCATCCTTATGCCTTTGATCATTGCTGATTCTTCCGCCTTAAGGCGCGGCTTCTCGCGCCTAGGACAAGAGAGTGCCCTGAACCTCAGTCCGCACCTCAGCTCTCTTTGCCAAGGCCATTGTCAGAATAAGGGGAAATTCTTATGCCGAAAGACTTCGACCGACAATGCTGATTATTAATCAGAATTTAAGCAGTGGCGGGATTCAACCCGAGACCGAGGACTACTAATCAAAGACGCTACCCCTAGATTACGTCCAAACTCATCCGAAAGGTATTCCATTCGGTTTAGATCGGGAATCTACGCAGGCCCGTCCATTTCAAGAATATTGTCCACAAACCATTGCCCAAGAAACGCTCCTGTAGGAACAGGGTGGATAGACATGCTAATACAAAGAATTATTGTTTCCGAACAGTTCATCCAGTGTACACAGTATGCAGAGCTGTAAAATATGTTCACATCCTCCCGCATTTAGCGTTTTCATAAGTCACTAAGAGAACCACACCCTAACGACTAAAAGCATTCCCAGACAGTAACATCACGAGCTCTATACTTCACTATTGGTACTGTACATGACGGCAGGTAAGGTCCCGCGGTCATTTGAAAACCCCAAACCATTCCGTCGGACTGCTCATGGTACAGCGTGATTCATCACACCGAATCACTAGTCTGTCATATACTGACCAGTGACGTCACTCTTTAAGACAGCTCAAACGTCACGTAGCGCTGGCTACAGAAATTTGAGGCTTATGAGCACCTGCTTGCCACAGTATCCTATTCTCTCTAAGTCGCAATTCACGGTCACTGTACTGGTTGGATTGCTTGTAGCACTATGCAACTCGCGAGTGATGCCTTCCACTACTTTCATACGATCTGTTGCAACCACCCTCCCTCGACAATCCCAGTCTGCCAGTACATGAGATTGCCTATCCTCAGATTAGTTGTGGTTGGTCCTTTGCGTTTCCACTTCACAGCCACATCACAGTAGGCCTGAGCAGCCTTTCAATGATTGAAATGCCCCTGATGGGTCTCTTGGTCAGGTGAGATTTAATGACTAGATCATTTTCGAAGTCACTGATCTGTCCTGACCGAACCGTTTTCCTGTTACTGCTTCTTTACCGCAACACAATACCGTTCTATTATACTGGAGGGTCCGCCTCTTGTGACATCTAGTGGTTAATTCCGCATTACACAGGACTGTCCAGATACTTTTGATCAGGTAAGGTACGATCTTTACGGTAAACAACTTCATGAAATTTGAGATCTGCTGCCCTACAACTTCGGTTCCAATTCCTTCCTCAGTGATTGTTTGACCAAGGAACATCATGTGACTTAGTACAAAAGTTAATTCTGTATGATTCACAGTCACACCACGAGTTTCGAATACTTTCAATATCTTTTCTAACAACTGACTGGCTTCCCTTGAAGCCCTAGCATCCGGGACAGTAAATCGTCTAAATATTGTGACACGTCACGCAACGACTCTGGTCCTTCATCCACATTTATGATAAAGGCGGTACTCTAGATATTTAAATCAAACAGAAGACGCTTAAAACTGATAGTTTCATCTTCTGTGCGGTAATACCTGCATACGCTGCGAGTCGCGGGTTATCTAAGATGCACTCTGTCGCTGACATATAAGTGATTTCTACCTGTTTATCTCCGACTGTGTCAGTTAGTTAATTTTGGGTGGTTTTTCTCCCGTCGATTACTTGTTTGGTTTTTGCTAATCTGAGTAACAATGGAATTTCTGCTTGGTTCACAGGGTCTGAGTGACAACATTTCATGCTCTATCGACACGTTCTGTTGTGCCCAGCCGTTAGAGTGGATTAGCATATTCAGCTCATTCACTTTAACCTTTAGGCCTCACATGCATCTGCTGCTACACCGTTCCATTGTTTCTTCACCGTCCTTCAGCAGATATGTTTTCCTGCTATGATCAAACTTCCTAGATGTTATTCATTATTAACAAGTGCCTCCCAAATCCTGACCCTCCAAATTACACTGTCCTTAAGAATCCACATTGCTCCCAATTTTTTGTTCCATAAAATCCTGCAAGTAAAAATTTACATGTTTTCCAAAATCTATAAAAAATGACTGCACAAATTCATAAATTGGAAACGTTTGTTTAATGTTAGATCAATTCATGTAATCTCAAAATCCGTAAAAATCAGAAACTAAAAATCGTATATGAAGAATCGAATATCAGAATACCACTAACATCTTTACCAAACATTCCTTTTTCATTTTACATTTCAGACTAATATATATATATATATATATATATATATATATATATATATATATATAAGTCAATACAAATATCACTAATACTTAATCAAACTATTTTCACTTTAACCTTTTTAATAAATGGAGACTAAGGTCTGCAGTAAATGTAATCTGATAATTATCGTCTTCATGATGCAACAAGCCATGGGTGCCATTCATATTATAAAGAATCCTTACCTATATTTTATACAATGCCATGTAGACAAAAATATGAAAATAAAGCACACTTTGCAAATGTAGTAATGTGACTTCAATGCTAACTAGTCCCATTCAGATCCATTCATCAAATTAAGAATATACTTTTATTACAATATATTGTTACTAAACAGTGTTGTAAATAAATTAAAATTCTCTCTTACTATCCAAACTGTAGACTAAAAAGAGATAAACGCACACATTAATGCAAACAGTATCTTAACAAAAGATGTAGATGAATGTACTAAATGAAAAAAGGAGAAACTAATGGAAAATAAGGGTACAATTTTGTTTGAAATTTAAAGAAAAATAGAAAAATTACTTGGAATTTAATGTAGAACAGAAAGATATTAAGCAATACTTTGAAGTGAAAGTTATTAACACTCTAATTTCATTTTACTCACTAAATAAACAGGAGAAAATAATTATGCTTAATTTTTGTCTTATGCAACTCGTTGCCTTCTCTAGATTACTGAAGTTAAGATATTATTACTAACTGCAAAAAGATTATGTATTCAGAGCTATTTCCAGATAGCTACATACCAAGGGAAGATGAATATACAACTTTTTTATCTCCACAACATCTGAGCTCATGACATGTAACTAAAGACACTCATTTTTCCTTTTCTTTGGGTTGCTTCATCTGTTCTAGTTTTAACTTTTTTTAACTCAATGTCAGGTGCTGCTGACTGAATGGAAATCTGGTTTTTTATGTAGTTGGAATAATCACAAAGTGTGTCTTCTATAGTAAGGTAACAGTTTCTAATTTAGTCATTATTTGCATTAGCAACGATTTCAACATATGTACTGATCAATAGTCCATATTTTCCTTGCTATATTGTTTGGAACAACATCTATAACTCTAATTACATCATAAAATTTTAGTTCTATTTAGTTAATATTATCTTTAATGATGTCTTGTTTTACTAAAATTTAATGACGAATGTTGCCTGTTACTGCAACACCACAATGAATGAACACAAAAATCTATTTTGCGACAACTACATTTTTCTTGCCAAACAACAGAACTCAGATATTCTTAAAACAAATTCTCAAGACAGTTTCATAATTATTTTGATTAATGAACTCCAGTATGGTTAGAATAGAAAGAGGTATATCAGCAACTTCAGTTTTGTTCATACATACTTTCATCTCCATGTGTTATTTATTTAGGAAAATTATAAGATTAAACACCTCAAGTATTACAGAAAAACATGAAATGTATTTTAATTTATCAGCTGCAACACCAAAATCTCTTGAACTAAGTTATTAGGTGTTAAAAGTTTTATTTCATTTTGGTCTGTTGAGACTCACACAGATATTGTACCACTCTGAGAAAGGTAGCCTAATGAAAAGCATCAAAGAAATGGGAAAGTACCTACATGACTTGCAGAAAAAAAAACCTCATGAACTTCAACAACATTACGGAATGCCAATCAGAAACAATACAAATGACCTACAAGGGATGAAAAGATCAATGCTGGTTACATTCTTCCACAGAATATCTACTGATGACACACCCATACATGGTCTTTGCCCACCTGGTGATGATTCATGGTCCAAGTACCACAAAGATTAGGCGGCAGGTACAGTGGAACAATTTAGGCACGAAAATTGTGTACCATCTGCATATGTAGAGAGTTAGCTCCTCGTGATCTTCTTTCCAAATGTCTTCATAGTCGAACGCAAAACTCGAATGAGTCTTTCAGTAATGTCATTTGGACCCCCTTACCCCAAATGTTTTTGTAAGAATGGAAACATTATTCTTATGTGTTTGTGATAACGTTTAACGATAGTTATAAGGGAAGAATTAGGGTACTACACCAACTTGGTGCCGGCCGCTGTGGCCGAGCGGTTATAGGGCCTTCAGTCCGGAACTGCCCTGCTGCAACGGTCGCAGGTTCGAATCCTGCCTCGGGCATGGATGTTGCATGGGGGCTTATTTATTTATAATGCAAATATTTTTAATTTTAGTAGCTGCATGTACGATAACGAAGTCTCGTCACCGGTTGGCCCTGACTAGTATTAGTACGCAATCTGACTGCATAGAATAACAACAAAGAATGAAAGGAAATTTCTGTTACCACAATTAATTAATTAAGTCCCCAGCAACTATAAAAGCTACGAAACAAAAACTACGAACAACAAGGCACAAGTGTAACTGTTCTGTGTGTGGAAGTGTGATTCAACGTACACATCTGGCACGGTTCTTCCTCAATAAGACAAGATATTTTAAATACCATTTACACTGAATTAATTAAATAAAACTGAAATACTATAATTGCACATAGAAACCCGAATTACAGTCTAATACATGAACACAAGCCAGATGATTTGTTGACTGAACCCGTGACCAAGACGCATTGTTAGTTAGGAAATTTAAAAAAAATTAAAATTAAATTGAAAAAATGTTTTTTACCTTTGTATATATTGAGTAAAAATACACTCTGATCATTACAACATCTCCATTCGAACAACATCTGCTGTCTAGCCCATCAAAACAACTGCACACGACATGGCCTCAACTAGTATAGCTATCGACATCTTCTCAGCAAAGCACTAACCACCACAACTTCTGAACAAGCAGTGGAGGCGAAGGAATAAAACTCTTTGGCGCGATCTCTGCCGCTGTGACTCAGTGTAGCCACCTTTCATATGCCCCTCCTCCACAGGCTAGAATTTGATGGTATTTTTGCCAGCATTGGTGGTGAAAATACCACCAAATTCGTCAAAAAAATACAGACAAAAATAAAAGATAATATTAATAAGTAAATATCACATAACTAAATAAATTTTGGCTTTGCACTGACCCTTCAATAACCTAATATATAAAATACAGTAAGGAATACAAATGCCTGCATACATGTGATTTTACATAATAGTTTACACAAGTATCATGTGGTTAAACAATTCAATCAATAGCGTCAGCAATGACGAATAGGTGCAGGTAAGAGTCTCATAAAATTTCATAAACAGTAAATACACAAAAAATCAGTTTATACAAATATTCACATAAAATCTTGTCAATAGTTCAATAAACAAGTAGCACTCCTCAGAGTAGTTGACAGTTCCAAAAGTAGCACCCAGCAATGGTCAACAGCTGCAAATAGCAGTCTTATAACATTTCATCAGCAGTATTTAAACAGCTCCAACAGTGGCACCCAGAAATGGCGAGCAGGTGCAGACACCACAATTGACCTTATTTCAGTAGAAGCAGTTCCATCAGTGGCACCCAGCAATGTTGAACAGGTGCAGACACTAACAAGTGACATCATTTCAGTAGAAGCAGTTCCATCAGGGGCACCCAGCAATGTTGAGCAAATGTAGACACCAACAAGTGACATCATTTCAGTAGAAGCAGTTCCATCAGTGGCACCTAGCAATGTTGAGCAGGTGCAGACACCAACAAGTGACATCATTTCAGTAGAAGCAGTTCCATCAGTGGCACCCAGCAATGTTGAACAGGTGCAGACACCAACAAGTGACATCATTTCAGTAGAAGCAGTTCCTTTAGTGACACCCAGTAATGTTGACAGGTGCAGACAACAACAAGTGACATCTCATCACTGGTTGAGCAGTTCCAACAGTGGCACCCAGCAATGTTGAGCAGGTGCAGACAGCAACAAGTGACATTATTTCAGTAGAAGCAGTTCCATCAGTGGCACCCAGTAACGTTGAACAGGTGCAGACACCAACAAGTGACATCATTTCAGTAGAAGCGGTTCCATCAGTGGCACCCAGCAATGTTGAACAGGTGCAGGTAACAGTCCATAATATTCACTATCACTAATTAGACAGTTCATCAGCAGAAATTAAACATCTTCTAGTGGCACCCATCATGTTGAACAAGTGCAGGTAACAGTCCATAATATTCACTATCACTAATTAGACAGTTCATCAGAGTTCATAAGTATAAATTAAACATTTGTAAGTGGCACCCATCAATGTTGAACAGGTGCAAGCACGAACAACAGTTTGAATGAACACACAATTGCTTTTACAAAATTATCATCAATGCTCTTACACTAAATATAAAAATAATAATAAACACACAAATGATGTCAGATAATTGTCATATTAAATATTATAAATACACAAATATCAGTAAACCTATAATATTTATGGGTGTCAGTGCAAGCCACAACAAACAAGTAAAATAATATTTAGGAGATACGTCGGTACCAATTATTTGGGATTAGGAAAGGAAAACATACAAAACACACTCACTCACCTTTCATCCACATTAAGTACTACTGTGTAATTGAATAGTGTTAACTGTGTAAATGCAATTCTGTCAAAGATTTGATGTTCGACATGTGTCAGCAGTGTATAACAGTCAATAATAGTTAGTCAACGTCATAGTCATCATGTCAAGACCAATGTTTGCCAAGCCAAATCAAAATGCACGGTTTCTGAACAACTGTCAGTGTGCCAAGATATGCAAATGCTTCCTCTCTCCAAAAAAAAGTATATACTGCTTAGTGATTTAACAAAGTGTGTGTGTAGACAATCTTCCTTCCACTTGAGAGTTCTAGTCTGCCATCTTCATCCTCCTTGTTCCATATAAACCAACAAAAAAAAAAAAAAAAAATACGCTCCTCACTTACTTTACCTCTTATCCACAAAACTCCAATAATCATCAGCATCACATAATCTTAATTCTTCAATAATACCTCTTACGTCGATACATATAAACCTCATCATCAGTATCATTTACCTTACCTCTTGTCCACCAAAATTCCAATAATCATCAACTTCACACAATCTCAATACCTCAATAATACCTCTCCAATACATCGACACATATAAACCTTATCGCCAATGTCATTTCACTTCCATAACAACTCTTTCCTCTAGTCAGTCTCCTCAAACAAGTACAGATAAAATCCTAGTGCAAACCTCAATTCATCATCCCATACAATCCGAAGACACAATGTCCACACACAACCTCTGTGTAATCTATCTGACGCAAATCTTCTACTCATTATGAATTATAAAATACATTTTGGTTACCGTGTCCATCATTAAATAAAAGAAATGCATACATGACCTCTAACAGCCTTTAGTTTGAATAACTTTCAGTAAGTAAGTACGAGTACGGAGTGTGAATGATCATAATATTTCACAGTGTGTACACCACTTCAAGAATCATGGCAAAACAGAAGCAAACATGTGGAGTATTTCTTGTGTCAAGTGTCACTTGCTATTTCAATTGCTCACGAAGAATGCAGTGTAATAACTGTCAATGGTCTAAACCTAGGGTTGGTATGTCATGTCGTTAGCTTCCTTCCTATTAGCATAAATTTATGCAGCTTCCATAAAACCTCCAGCTCATGTGACTTCTATGAAGTTTCTTGTACTAATGTCGTTCATCGAATTATAGCAGTTCATTTCCTTATCTTAAAAATATAAGGCACTGAGCGTAAACAAAAAATGCAATAGCGAGTAAATACACCAGTGGAGAACGTAATGTCAACAAGTGGATGCAGCACAATTCCTACCACGAGGCTCTGCCAAGCAAACAATCTATAATTAATACCATAGTGTGACCTAAACTCTATGTTTGCACACAGTATATCAGCATTTCTATATACCAAATTAAAGAGTAGTTATGACAACAAAACAGAAATGTGTAAATATGCAATCCACACGCAAAGCAGCAAATATATATCTTACATAATAAACAGGTCATTAGCATCATATCAGCATAAGCAAATAAATGTTCGTATGTCATCTTAATAAGTAAACATGAAGGCGCAAGCAGATACATCACAAAGTATAACCTACGTACATAATCATATCAGCACAATTAATCATGTGACAATTATAATTTAAATAAATAAGCACAGCAGGCACCTAAAAAAATGTCACATCAGTGAAAAAGCATAGCAACCAAGCGACGCATAATATACATAAGTAACAACCCTGTTCATTAATCAATCTTTGTCAAAATCAGATAACACAAAGTATAAATCACGTAATCGCGAGCAGCAAATTACATCTAAAGTACGTACCTAAGTGGAAATATGTTACCTGAAAAATAAACTCAATTAATAGTTACCCTTTTTAGTTTATTAGTTTCTTCTTCGAAATTACATTCTTCCTGAAATTTTCTCGATAGCAAGTCTTCTTAACATCGGACACACACAGAATTTACCTGAAGTTCTTAAATATTTTATACAACCGTATCCTGAAAAATACTGAACGTTAATAACATAATTTATCAAGTCACTATAGCTTTATACTGAATTTAATGAGAGAAATTAGACTGTGTATTTGTTTACGGCTGTCAGTGCATTCGCACTGAGCGCTCGATCAGCTGTAGGTACGTGTGACATAGGAAGTAATTGTTTGCGGTCAACGAATGCCTTGTGCGCCGCGCAGACTTGACTGTTGCTTTGAGTATGTGCCGCCGCCGGAACACGGCGCGGTATCCTTGTATTCTCTACGTGTTTAAGTATAACTGTTAGTCTCTCAAAAGTATGCCATTCCACAAAAATTTTCACGTTCGATATATGATGTATTCCCTTAGAGCGTCGGGATTTAAGAGTTTCTACTTCGACAGTGTTATAATGAATAATTTTGCGAACTCTATATGGACCGTTATAAAGCAGAAAAAATTTGCGACACAAGCCTTTTCCTTTGTGAGACAAACGGTGAGACTTAATTAACACCTTTTGACCAACTGACAAGGTTTTTAAACGACCAGGACGCTTAGCTGATCTCTCTCTTCTAGCAGCCGCAGATGCAATATTTTGTAGAGCCAGGTTGACAACTTCAGAATGCCGCAGTTTCCGTGAAGGCGGAAAAGGAACGATTTCAGAAATGCGATTTGTCGGTGCTTTGTTTTTTAATATCAATATAGGCGGTAAAGAAGTTGAATCATTAGGGAGTTCGTTCAGAATGTTTTGAAAAATATGAAGATACTGATCCCACGTTCTGTGATTCTGATGACAGTAAAGTCGACACAATTTATTGATTTCCTTCATCCATCTCTCTGAAGCATTAGATTGAGGGTGAAAAAGTGAAATGAAAATTGATTTAATCTTACCACGCCGTAGAGTACGAAGCCAAATTTTAGAGCGAAACTGTGATCCATTATCTGATATAACCTTATCAACATGACCCACTTCTTTAAGAAAATGTTTTATGAAGGCATTAGATACTGAACGAGCTGTTGCTTTGCGTAAAGGTGTAAAACACACATATTTTGATGTCAATTCCACTACTACCAAAATGTACGCAAAACCATTAGTAGAACGAACCACTGGACTGAACAAATCGACTGCAGCCATGTCCTTTAATTTCGCTGGAATGTTAGGAAACAACGGTGCTCTGTGAGAAATCGTTGGCGGCTTAGCCTTTTGACATAATTTGCATTTGGCAAGAACAGATCGAATACGTTTTTTCCATATTTCTGAAGTAGCAATTTTCTCGTAATTTATGAAAGCATTTTCTGGGACCAACGTGTGCATAACTGAAATGTGTGTACCAAATCAATTTATTGACCCACTCATCAGGAATACAAACTAACCAAACAGAGTTGTCAACCGATTTTCGTTTAAAATTAGATTAGCTTTGAGCACTATGCGACTCAACTGCTGAGGTCATCAGTCGCCTAGAACTTAGAACTAATTAAACCTAACTAACCTAAGGACAGCACACAACACCCAGCCATCACGAGGCAGAGAAAATCCCTGACCCCGCCGGGAATCGAACCCGGTAACCCGGGCGTGGGAAGCGAGAACGCTACCGCACGACCACGAGATGCGGACGATTTTCGTTTAAAAAGAATGTCATTACGAACTAAATAATACTGTCTAATCGCTACGCTTTCCTTTCTCCTCCACTTCTCCTTAATGTCCTTCCAGATTGGATCCTTATTTTGCTCCTTACCGATGTCCTGGAGCGAAGACCAAATAAAATTTTCAAACGCGACACCTTGAATATACATCAAACAATAATTGTTTTCTTTGCAGTCCTCTTCAGCACTTTGTTTCAAACCCATAGGTGCACGTGATAAAGCATCAGCAATAATATTTGAAGAACCCTGTATGTAAACAATACTAAAATAAAATTCCTGTAAATACAGCGCCCATCGTGACAATCTTCCATGTGTTAATTTCGTTGACATAAGAAATTCCAGAGCTCGATGATCGGTGTAAACCTTAGTATGTCCCCCATACAAAAATATGCGAAATATTGTGAAAGCCCAAACAACAGCCAAGGCTTCAAGTTCCGTAATCGAATAATTCTTTTCTGATTTAGAGAGAACACGACTTCCAAATGCAATAGTTTTCTGTACTACAACGCCGTTTTCTTCTATCTCTTGAAATAAATGTGCACCTAGGCCTTTGTATGATGAGTCCGTCGCCAAACAAAAATCTTTAGATAAATCCGGATGTGAAAGAAGTGGAGCAGCAACTAAAGCATCACGAAGTTGTTCAAATTCTGATTGAGCTTCCTCATCCCAACACCAATTAGAATTCTTTCCAGATAGCTCACATAAACGAGGTGTGGTCAAATCGTCCAATTTAACAAAGCGTCTAAGAAAATTACAGACACCAAGGAAACTACGAACATCACGTTTTGTGGTAGGAACAGCATAATTACGAATAGCGTCTAGTTTCTCTGGATCAGGAAGAATACCTTCTGTAGAAATAATATGACCAAGAAATTTCACCTGAGAACGACCAAATTCAGATTTTTTCAAGTTCACTGTAATGCCAACTCTTGCAGAAATACGTAATAATGAATCCAAAATTTTGTTATGCTCACTCCACGAACGTTTAGCAATAACAATTTCGTCAACATATGAAGTAATATTGTCACGAAGATAAACAGGCAAAATTTCGTTTAAACTACGAATGAATGCTGCAGAAATATAGTAAGTCCAAACGGTAATTTCCGAGATCACTTTTGGGTAGAATAGTCATACCCGGTTATTCTTTACCGACTCTCTTTTCTAGATAGATTGATAGTTGAAGAGCTGTTCTGATAGATACAAAGAATAGTAAAAGAGTAGGTAGCAGTGCAGAAAACTAAAAGGGAAATAGCACTACTACAGCTCGGGGCCCTGTGCACGCTATGGCACATATTCACTTAGCGCAGTGAATCCCCTGAGGACTTAAATAGCCACACATAAATTCCAGTTTGTGCCTTAGTTGCCAATTTGGTGGAAGTGCGTACATGAATTGATCTAACCATGAACATGGATGTATGTCATTCTTAGAATTGTGAAAGATCTTAAATTTCCGATCAGTTAAAAAGTGTTTATAGTCAAAGTTTTCGCCTCGTGGCGACAAAGACCTACCGCGTCTGTCCCAGTCCGAATGTCGACTATTGTCAAGTTCGCGCCCCTGGCGCTCTCTTGTTGAATCTCGTAAATGAAATAAATTATTTTCTTCAAAGCCCTCTGCTATCTGTGATTCTAAATTTCTTCTGCTGTCTTTTCCTACGATTTCGCCTTCAATTTGTTTGATTTGCTTTCGTAATGCCTCAAATTCCCTTTTAACGCGTTCATCAAATTTTCCCTGATTTTCAACATGTTTATTTATGCTCTGGTACTCTTCTGTTTCTGCAAATGGCAATGGAGCTGTATCATCTGAATCTCTGTCCCCATGTAAACTAAGATTTGTCAATTTATCTGAAATCTCCTCAACTCTTTCCAATAAGTCACCTATTTTTTCTTTGTGTTTATTTACGTCTTCCATAAGTGTCGCGACTCGGGTTTCAGTATTGACGCATTTAGTAGTTAACTGTTGATATTGTTGTGTTAGGTTATTTATTCTGTCATTTGGTACGGATTCCTCGATTCTCTCAAATATTTCAGTATTGACGCATTTAGTAGTTAACTGTTGATATTGTTGTGTTAGGTTATTTATTCTGTCATTTGGTATGGATTCCTCGATTCTCTCAAATATTTCTTCCTTATCGTGTGCACGTTGTAAATTTAACTCTGAAAATTTTTGTACCATCACGCGATCTCTTTCTTCCTGTTCTCTATCCTGTTCCTTTTGTCTAATTTCTATTGAAATTAATCTATTACTGTGAGCATTCAAACTTGGTTGTACTTCTTCTCTAATTTCTTTCTTTAATTCATCTTTCATGTTTTTAAACATGTCCCTATTCGTGAGTCTAACAGTGATTCCATTTTTTCCATCTCTGTTTTAATTGTTCCTATTTGTGAGTCTAACCGTGTTTCCATTGCTCCCATCTCAGTTCTAATTGTTCCTATTTGTGATCCCACTGTTTTTAATTCAGATCCCAAATTTAATATTGCACTCATCAACTGCTCCATATTGACTGGTTCGAAATTCTTTTCACCCCTAACATTTCCCGCAAAACGAACTTCTTTCGTCATAGCAATAAAGCTATCTGTGTTCGATACTATTCCAGAATCTTCTGTCGTTAATCTCGTATTCTGAAAATTTTTTGATTGTGAAAAATTTTGAACTGGTTCCGGATTATTTTCCCGACTTATTAAATTTTTTCTACTTCATTATTCATCATACTGTTCTCCTGTGTTGGCGAGTTCGCCATGTTAACAATTTCGTAATTCTCACTATCCATCATTTTTGCCTTTTTCATCGATCGCGTAATCATTTACAAAACATACAAAACTCGTCACTATACGAAAATTACTCACAGTATGACACTTTATCACCAACAATACCATTCACACGAAATGCTTCCCGACAAACACGATTAACGAACTATTGAAATCTTCATAGTTGCACAAAATTGTCAAACGCGTATACAAGACATCAAAAATTAAATTCTGCAAAAATACCATTAGAAGAAAGACAAGACAATTACAAATGTTCATTACAAAATCTACACATGCAATATAGACTACAATTAATAAACTACAAATTACTACAACAATACTATTGTCTGCTGTTTTTACTATCAAAAGAATTCCAAGGGACGATGCGAAGCAGCGGTCGCCACGTGCATGGGGGCTTATTTATTTAGAATGCAAATATTTTTAATTTTACTAGCTGTATGTACGATTACGAAGTCTCGTAACCGGTTGGCCCTGACTAGTATTAGTACGCAATCTGACTGCATAGAATAACAACAAAGAATGAAAGGAAATTTCTGTTACCACAATTAATTAATTAAGTCCCCAGCAACTATAAAAGCTACGAAACAAAAACTATGAACAACAAAGCACAAGTGTAACTGTTCTGTGTGTGGAAGTGTGATTCAACGTACACATCTGGCACGGTTCTTCCTCAATAAGACGAGATATTTTAAATACCATTTGCACTGAATTAATTAAATAAAACTGAAATACTACAATTGCACATAGAAACCCGAATTACAGTCTAGTACATGAACACAAGCCAGACGCTTTGTTGACTGAACCTGTGACCAAGAGGCATTGTTAGTTAGGAAATTTAAAAAAATAAATAAATAAATAAATAAAATGTTTTTTACCTTCTTATATATTGACTAAAAATACACTCTGATCATTACAACATCTCCATTCGAACAACATCTGCTGTGTAGCCCATCAAAACAACTGCACACGACATGGCCTCAACTAGTACAGCTATCGACATCCTCTCAGCAAAGCACTAACCACCACAACTTCTGAACAAGCACTGCCAGTGGAGGCGACGGAATAAAACTCTTTGGCGCAATCTCTGCCGCTGTGACTCAGTGTAGCTACCTTTCAATGTGTGTGATGTCCTTAGGTTAGTTAGGTTTCAAAAAATGTTCAAATGAGTTTGAAATCTTATGGGACTTAACTGCTAAGGTCATCAGTCCCCAAGCTTACACACTACTTAACCTAAATTATCCTGAGGA
Organism: Schistocerca serialis cubense; assembly: GCF_023864345.2. Lineage (NCBI taxonomy): Eukaryota > Metazoa > Arthropoda > Insecta > Orthoptera > Acrididae > Schistocerca > Schistocerca serialis. The sequence goes on along the minus strand of NC_064643.1, from coordinate 165,085,547 downwards.
CAAACAGACACATCCATGCCCGAGGGAGGACTCGAGCCTCCGCCGGGACCAGCCGCACAGCCCATGACTGCAGCGCCTTAGACCACTCGGCTAGGTTTAAGTAGTTCTAAGTCTGTGGGACAGATGACCTCAGATGTTAAATCCCATAGTGCTTAGAGCCATTTGAACCATTTTGAACCAAGGAACTTGGTATCGCTCCAGAAACGAACGCACTGCAAGCCTTCCAGCAAATGGGTCGACCTAGGATCACGAAAGCGCCACGTGCAGCAGAGGAAATGACTAAGGAAGCAAGAGGTAGAAACAGACTGAAGCTTTTAGATTTGCAGAATGATGAAGAACAGGGTCCAGATAATGCCCTTTATGGGCCTGGCTGTTTCTAGGAGCTGGCACGCCTCCACGTGTGAATTAATATCAAATTAAACGTTTATACGATTTACGTACTTGATTTACTTACGATTTATACGTACTTGATTTCCTGAAAATGAGTTTTTCTTTTATGTTTGACCCATTATCTCAGGAAGTATTACAGATACGTATGTCCAGTTTTACAGTATACTACCTCTTAGTATGCTGCTGCATCTGAAACACCGAAACATTATTACCTACAATGGCTTTTTTGTTATAAAAGCAAACTTGGATTAAAGAAATTGAACATCGATTTAAAAAATAATAACTAACTAATTACACTGGCCAACAAAAAAACCATTTTTGAATGTTTCTTGCACTTCATGAGTCAATTCCCACTAATTTTGGGTTGAGAAAAATGAATATGACAATGAAAAATTTTTCTTAGCTCTAGTTTCTGTGATACACACTAGATGGAAGTGTTTCATATTAACTGATTAAGAGAAAAAGATACATTTTAATTACATAGGCTAACAACGCTGAAAGTGTACCTGAATTTCTTAAAACAGTAGTTACATTTTAAGAGTTCTAAATTTCTGGAAGAATACTTCTCAGATAGTTGGGTCTGAAGAGAATCATGTGGTGGCTGCATGAGATCGTCATCTTTCAGCTTCCCTCTTGTAATGGAATTCCAGAGCATCCCTACATAAAGACCAACAGCAATCCACAAGCACTGCTTCATTCCTGTAGTCCTGATACCTTTGTTCCATAATAGAAATGTGTCGATTGAATCTTTCTCCATGTTCATCACTGACAGCTCCACAACTAGGAGGGAAAATGTCTAGGTGGGAGTGGAGAAAATGGATTTTAGGGGATGTTTTGCATCCAAGGTTATGTTATCTTTGCAGGAGCACTGTCACCAACTGAGTATAGTTATCACCTCTTTTGGTGCCTAAAAATCCATGAACAACTCCCCTGAAGTCTTCCCAAACTTCCTTTTCTTTCCTCTCCAAAATTTGGCCCGACAAAAATACAACTATGGCATTACTTAATTTCGTAAATTTCTCTCTTATGTACTTAAAGGCCCATCTTCTTGGTTCATACATATGACAAAATATATGTGAAGCCCTAGGCTTAACCTGGTCCCCTACTTTCATACCGAAATAATGCTGTTAGGCAGTCTTCACAAGAGGCATCAGATTGCATTTCTGTGATGAAAATGTTATTTCACCACAAATGTAACAAAAATTATTCACCTTATTTATACATTTTCGTGGCATTTTTACAAATGTTACACTACTAAAGCACTCCCAAACCAGAAATTCTCCTTCAGTTACAGCAGAAACTATGTGAAATTCAGAGTTGCAGCAGCAATATCTATGTTTATCACTTATAAACAGCTTAAGAGCATTTGTGTTTTGTTATTGCACAGGTGTGCCAACTCTGAAAACAAACTTTCCCCCAAACTGAAAATGTTGAGTATAAAAATGAAATGTTACTTTATCTCTAAAGCAAGAGCTAATCTGTCATTTTTATGGTGATTTTTTTAATCCAGCAGATGGAAATACATGAGAATTAACTATTTTTGAGCCAAAAACATTTTCACTGTTGGCCAGTGTTATTAGTCTGTATGTTATGATTTTGGTTCAGTAATCAGAAAAGGAGTGAAACTACACTTTCCAAAAATTCCAGATATCTATCTGTTAAAGGTCTAACATTCTGCGTGGTGTCTGTTTGTTCTAAGTCGTGTCTCCCTACCACTTTCGCGCAACGACGCTCTGAGCGTGTTTTTTAGGGAACTGACTAGTTTGAACCTGGGACCTGTTGCTGGTACGGAGACGCCAGACCACACGTGACATGTAGAGTTCAGAAGAGTTCAGTGAGACTAGCGATGATATAATCAAATACTTAATGATTTCAGCGTCAGCTCCACTGCACTCCCTGTAAAAGAATATTAATACTAACTAAATTTAGTGGAAGGGGTTCAAGGCTATCCCTATTTTTAGTTAGCTGGTAAAATAACGTCGAGAAAGCAGTTAAGTTTACCATTGGAATTTTTATTCTACTCACAAAACATTATTTATAAACTGCGGTATTAAATTGCGCTATTGATGAAAGGAAATATTTTAATACAGGATGATAAAAACCAACAACGTTCAACAAAAATGTCAACGAATATTCCCTGAATGGGTTTCCAAGTTCTACAATGAGTCGAAGGATGACCTATTCCATATCACATCTATAATCTAGGTTTAAATTGAGTTTCATAAAAATGGTCTACAGTGACCCTCAATTATCTTTAATTACTTATTTAACTTGTCGTAAATTACAGTGGCTGATGTGGCTTCTCAATAATTATATAAAAGAAAAATCATCGCATTTCAGATTTTAACTTGCAGTAGCAAATGTGAGTACCACGAAGTTTAATTGACGATCGACACTAGTATTACATAAAAAGGGGGTGTAACAGATAAGACTTCTGCAGTTATGAATGAAGCCTTATGCGCTCTTATACGGCACCGCGTGCGTTCATTAGCTTGTCGGTGGTTACTCAGCGTCAGGGGGCGGCGGGCGGCGCAGCTCCACACACCTCGCATCTTGGAAGTAACTCCTAACTTCTCTTTACTACAATTTACTGAAGTGGGTTTAAGAAATAGATATCTGGCTGTGTTTTCAACTGACCAATCAGGGTCTCAATGTTAACCTTAAACTCTGTCTACAAAAATTCTGTCTATCCAATGAGAATCGTTATACTTTTCGTGGTGGGGCAATGTTTTTAATGTTTGCGACGTAACAGAGACGCGTGTAGTCTCACACTATAACTTGCAGCTGGTGTGGCCCTTTTAGTGTTATCGTAAGATCTATACTGTTCTTCTGGAGGGCTCTATCTTTTAACATGGGCCTGAGGGTAGTCCTGGCGGTCGGCGGGCTTTGTGAGTGGCCCTTATCATAGGGCCTTCTAGCTTACACGACTCTGCTCTCGGCTTCTGTTCTCGTTTCTCCCCTAGGAAATGCGTCTGTTTCACGGTGAGAAGGTATGATGTGCATTTAGGCGTTCTTGTGTTAGTCTGTGGTATTCCATTTGCTCACTCGTTGATCGTATTACTTTGGTTAATTTAATGTCAGGGTTTATTCGGAGCTATGTTCGAGTATAATGACATTTCTGGAGACTAGAAATCTACTCTGTAGGAATCAGCATGGGTTTCGAAAAAGACGGTCATGTGAAACCCAGCTCGCGCTATTCGTCCACGAGACTCAGAGGGCCATAGACACCGGTTCACAGGTAGATGCCGTGTTTCTTGACTTCCGCAAGGCGTTCGATACAGTTCCCCACAGTCGTTTAATGAACAAAGTAAGAGCATATGGACTATCAGACCAATTATGTGATTGGATTGAGGAGTTCCTAGATAACAGGACGTAGCATGTCATTCTCAATGGAGAGAAGTCTTCCGAAGTAAGAGTGATTTCAGGTGTGCCGCAGGGGAGTGTCATAGGACCGTTGCTGTTCACAATATACATAAATGACCTTATGGATGACATCGGAAGTTCACTGCGGCTTTTTGCAGATGATGCTGTGGTGTATCGAGAGGTTGTAACAACGGAAAATTGTACTGAAATGCAGGAGGATCTGCAGCGAATTGACGCATGGTGCAGGGAATGGCAATTGAATCTCAATGTAGACAAGTGTAATGTGCTGTGAATACACAGAAAGATAGATCCTTTATCATTTAGCTACAAAATAGCAGGTCAGCAACTGGAAGCAGTTAATACCATAAATTATCTGTGAGTAGGCATTAGGAGTGATTTAAAATGGAATGACCATATAAAATTAATCGTCGGCAAAGTAGATGCCAGACAGAGATTCACTGGAGGAATCCTAAGGAAATGCAATCCGAAAACAAAGGAAGTAGGTTACAGTACGCTTGTTCGCCCACTGCTTGAATACTGCTCAGCAGTGTGGGATCCGTACCAGATAGGGTTGATAGAAGATATAGAGAAGATCCAACGGAGAGCAGCGCGCTTCGTTACAGGATCATTTAGTAATCGCGAAAGCGTTACGGAGATGATAGATAAACTCCAGTGGAAGACTCTGCAGGAGAGACGCTCAGTAGCTCGGTACGGGCTTTTGTCAAAGTTTCGAGAACATACCTTCACCGAAGAGTCAAGCAGTATATTACTCCCTCCTACGTATATCTCGCGAAGAGACCATGAGGATAAAATCAGAGAGATTAGAGCCCACACAGAGGCATACCGACAATCCCTCTTTCCACGAACAATACGAGACTGGAATAGAAGGGAGAACCGATAGAGGTACCCAAGGTACCCTCCGCCACATACCGTCAGGTGCCTTGCGAAGTATGGATGTAGATGTAGATGTAGATGTAGATATGTGACATACTACCGGATTTGCTATCATGTCAGGGTTTTCATGGAAGGTGTTGGATTTGCCTGAAACCTTACAAAGGTTCTAAGACAAAACGGGTCATCAATATTGCAGATTTAACACTGTAGGTATAGGATGTACGTACTCCCCTCAGGGACTATGAAACTGCGCATTTCGCCACCTCCGGAGGCAGCAGCTCGCGCCGCGCCGCCTGGCACGCCCCCAGAAGCGAGTTCCGGGCGATAAGCCGCGGCGCGCTCACGCGGCGCCCGCGTGCTGCGAGGTCACGGCGCCAGATACGGGGCACACGCTGAGGCGTTACCAGGGCGAGCCCCGGCCGCGCCCACTGCAGTCCTCACACCCAGCCTCCGCCCTTGTGCCTGAGCATCACCCACTCGGCTGGCCTCCGACGCACAGTAGCTCGCCCAGGCATCAGATATCCTGCGTGAAACGTTCCTTTTCTCCCCCCTGGAAGAGAAAAGTTGGCTCTCGTATCCTTGAGGTCCTCCCGATTGTTGATACTCTAAGGCAGGGCTTCCCAACCTGTGGTCCGCCGACCCCTTAGGGGTCCGCCGGCTGTTTCTAGGGTGTCCGCAGCCACCTTTCACCAAATCGTGTAAAATAATGAGTAAAATTATTGAATAAAAGTGTGAAAATCAAATTCAATACTATTTCTTTTTCGTATGAAAAACATGTGCAGTTTTACATCAGGTCGTATTCCCAAGCAGCCTTTGCGGTTCGTAAGTGAGAACGTGAACACTGTTTGGTGCTGGAGAATGCGGCTTCTCTGATCGACTGTTTCGCAACAGTACGGGGTCGTTTGTCCCTCGGCTCACGGCGCTAGATGCGCTAAAACCTTTTACGCATGCGCAGAGCGAGCTTTGTCGACCAATAACAGCGCTCGCTGGCACGTATTCGGCCCCACGCATTATTAAATGTTAAACTTGCTTTGTCAGTGCACTACCTATTTCATAAGTCGATTTTTGAACAGTTTATTACTTCTAACAAGGATAGGTGGCTGAAGTCAGGATCATTGAAGAAGGGTGCAATTTCTCCATCGCCTTCACAAGAAGGGAATTTTCCAGTTGAAATGAATGAGGAGGGAGGACGACCAAAGGAAGACTTTACATACATCTGAACACTTTTCTTCGGATTTCACGAACACCCCTCCCCCCCCCCCCCCCCCCCCACGCACACACACACGACTGTTACGAAATATGCATGCTCCTTACACAACAGTAGCCAAATAGTGGAAGTGAACAGACCATAAGCGGCAGCTTGTCAACAGCGAACAGTTTGGACGTGACATTGATTGCTCTTGGAGGAAGACAGCTCTATCGTGTGAAATTTCAATTACCAAGTAATTTTAATCAGGCTATAGTGTGTTGAACAAAGGGAGTAAATCCACTAGTACGTGTCTGGATACAGTGGGAATTCAAATTGGGTCGTTAATTTCAAGTTGTTTTCATTCATCTCTAAACCAAAGACTGTTGATACTTCGGAGGGGGGGCGGGTCATTGGGAACATGGCACTTGTATTAAGAAGCTTTCAGTTCCCAAGGGTTTCACTCTCAAATTTAAAGTTACTGTGCTCTTGACTGACTAGGGGTCCGCCATGGATTTTCTACTGAAGAAGGGGTCCGCCAGCTGAAAGGGTTGGGAAGCCCTGCTCTGAGGAATCTATTAGGAAACGCAGGAAAAAAGCAGTTTCCTCTCAACTTCGCGGATTGAAAGGTTATATGATGTTATTTCAACGATTACAATCTTGTTGTTGTGTTCTCCAGTCCGAAGACTGGTTTGATACAACCCTCCATCCTAATCTAACCTGCGCAGTCCTCTTCATCTCCGGCTAACTACTGCAACCTAGATTCTTCTGAGACTGCTTACTGTACTCACCTGGCCGGCCTCGGTGGCCGAGCAGTTCTAGGCCCTTCAGCCCATGCGACAGCTACGGTCGCAGGTTCGAATCCTGCCTCGGGCGTGGATGTGTGTGATGTCCTTAGGTTAGTTAGGTTTAAGTACACCACGAAGATGACGTGCTACAGACGCGAAATTTAGCCGACAGGAAGAAGATGCTGTGATATGCAAATGATTAGCTTCTCAGAGCATTCACACAAGGTTGGCGCCGCTGGCGACACCTACAACGTGCTGACATGAAGAAAGTTTCCAATCGATGACGTTTTGCCATTCGTGCACCCTGGTTCGTCGTTGAGTACGCCATCCTGTCTGTGATGCAAGGGTAACCGCAGCCACGGTCTCCGAGCTGATACTCCATGCTGCTGCAAACGTCGTCGAACTGTTCGTGCAGATGGTTGTTGTCTTGCAAACGTCCCCATCTGTTCACTCGGATCGAGACGTGGCTGCACGATCCGTTACAGCCATGCGGATAAGATGCCTGACATCTCGACTGCTAGTGATACGAGGCCGTTGGGATCCAGCGCGGCGTCCCGTATTACCCTCCTGAAACCACGGGTTCCATATTCTGCTAACAGTCATGGGATCTCGATCAACGCGAGCAGCAATGTCGCGATACGACAAACCGCAATCGCGACAGGCTACAATCCGACCTTTATCAAAGTCGGAAACGTGATAGTACGCATTTCTCCTCCTTACACGAGGCATCACAACAACTGCTGTTTGTGTATGAGAAATCGGTTGGAAACTTTCCTCATGTCAGCACGTTGTAGGTGTCGCCACCGGCGCCAACCTTGTGTGAATGCTCTGAAAAGCTAATCATTTGCATATCGCAGCATCCTCTTCCTGTCAGTTAAATTTCGCGTCTGTAGTACGTCATCTTCGTGGTGTAGCAATTTTAATGGCCAGTAGTGTACTTTAAGTGTCTCATTTCCTAATCCAATTCCCTCTGCACATCTAATTTAGTTTGATGACATTCCATTATCCTCGTTTTGTCTTCGTTCATGTTGATCTTATATCCTCCTTACAAGACACTGTCCATTCCGTTCAACTGCTCTTCCAAGTCCTTTGCTGCCTCTGACAAAATTACAATGTCATCGGCAAACCTCAAAGATTTTCTTTCTTCTCCCTGAACTTTAATTCCTACTCCAAATATTTCTTTTGTTTCCTTTACTGCTTGTTCAATGTACAGAGTGAATAACATCGGGGATAGACTACAGCCCTGTTTCACTCCCTTCTCAACCAATCCTTCCCTTTCATGTCCCTCTACTATCATAACTGACATTTGGTTTCTGTACAAATTGTAAATAGCTTTTCGCTCACTGTATTTTATATCTGTCACCTTCAGAATTTGAAAGAGAGTATTCCGACCAACAATGTCAAAACTTTATCTATGTCTACAAATGATGTAAACGTAGATTTGGCTTTCCTTAACCTATCTTCTGTGGGAAGTCGTAGGGTCAGTATTACCTCGTGTGTTCCTACATTTCTCAGGAATCCAAACTCGTCTTCATCGAGGTTCGCTTCTACCAGTTTTCCATTCTTTTGTAAAGAATTCATGTTAGTATTTTGCAACCGTGACTTACAAAACTGATACTTCGGTAATCTCCAGACCTATCAGGACCTGCTTTCTTTCGAATTGGAATTATTATGTTCTTCTCGAAGTTTGAGGATATTTCGCCTGTCTCACACATCTTGCTCATCAGATGGAAGAGTTTTGTCATGGATGGCTCTCCTAAGGCTATCAGTAGTTACCAACAGAAAGTTGTCTACTCCCAGGGCCTTGTTTCAACGATTACAATACCGACTCAAATTCACAAAGAACTTGGCAGTATGTGCCCATTTATGAGTATGATGTTGCACCACATCTGGCCTAGATGCACTGATTCTGTTCAGAAGGGAGTGTAAAAGCCGTTTTATCTTCTTCTGAGGCAATGAGGCTCACTAGTGTCGTAAAGGATCCTTGATATCCCGTATATTGGCAGTTGGATGAAGGTGACACCCAAGCCAGTCCAAAACATGTTCTCTTGGTGACAGATCTGGCGATCTTGGTAGCCATGGGACTACCTCAGTATCGGCACACAGTTTATAGAGAAAAGTGTCATTGGCATCATGATACTGTCACGTAAGACGTAGCAGGCCAGGAGGTAGGATGTTGGTGACATACCGTTGTGCCATCACTCTCAATGACTTCCAGCCGTGACCTGATGTCATACCCTATGAACCTCCGCACCATGACGCCTCTAGGAACATGGCTGTGCCTGTGCCTCTCCAAAACACTGGAAGAATGAGGCATCTCCCCAGGTCGCCACCATGCTCGCCAATGATGTTCATCTGCGGTAGTGCAGAGCACCACTCCAATAATAGTTGTTTCTGTTATGACGATTAACGGCAACCTGCTTATGTAAAAGTAATTCCTAGTCCAGCTGATCTCGTCTCCAACCACTGGTACGGGATGACAGTGATGGGACTGCCATTTGTTCTGGGATGCGTGGCGCAGATGTGCTTGGCGAACAACACGGACATCCTGGCTTGTGGTCAGACATGGTGGACGGAAGTTTGACGATGAGCATGTCCGTCCTCCCGTTCCCATGCAGTCCAACAGCGAGCCACTGTCACATCGGAATGCCTGGATATTCTATGATTAGACCAGCTGTCCAAATGGAGTCCACAATGTGCCCCCTTTCCAACTCTGTCAGGTGCTGATATCGCCGTCTCACACGAATAAACCGCGTCTCTGTGTCCTTCACAATGGTCGCTCAACCTCTGACCCTGTTCATGCCCCTCATATACCCTACTAAACTTGGTAACAACACTAAACTCCAAAAGTACTAATGCCTCAGAGAACTGCGACTCTAACCATTTATAGACTCACTGTTTGTGTGTGCATGTACGAAAGTCACAATGTCATCCGATCATGTCTCTGGGTGCTTCACATTTTTTTTAGGCGGTGTACAAATATTAATAACAATAATTGATATTTAATAAAGAAACTGGCGAAGGAGAAGTCTTAGTCATTGGGCGCTATTGCGGCGTTTATACAATTTGGTCAGCTGCAAGGTTTACTGGGCAAATGAGAAGGAGAGAGTCTTCTGGGAACAGACGGAAGGTACAGTCACTTAATAGGCTTTGTAGCGCGCGAATAGAATCGGTCACAGCTTAGATATGATACAGCCGAGATCTTCGATTTTAATTTAATAATGGTAGCTACCGGCAACTCTACCGTTTGTCACAGTTTATAAATTTGTAGAATACACCACTGACTGCGAGGGACAAGGAAGTGCAAGACGGAGAAGGCAGGGAATTGTTTAAGCGCTTTCTCACGTGGTTAACTCGTGGCCAAAATAATCTCGCCTTGCCTTCCTCAACCTCTTTATGTAACAACCGACAACCTTACAGAAGCCGAAGAATCCAGAGGGCGGACCATACAGGGTGGTCCATTGATAGTGGCCGGGCCAAATATCTCACGAAGTAAGCGTCAAACGAAAAAACTACAAAGAACGAAGCTCTGTTTGACTCAATGCCCAGGCGTATCAAGGCCGTTATTACGGCCAGAGGTGATTGTTCTGGGTACTCATTTCTCAGGATCTATGCACCCAGATTGCGTGAAAATGTAATCGCATGTCAGTTCTAGTATAATATATTTGTCCAATGAACACCCGTTTATCATCTGCATTTCTTCTTGGTGTAGCAATTTTAATGGCCAGTAGTGTATGTAAAAATTGTAATATCCTAGAAAGCGAGCTGAGTCATCGCGACTCGTTCGTCTTTGAGAGGGGCTCACAAGAGCAACGCCAGCGAACGCCGTGTTGCATCACCGTGATGTCGCTGAGATGCGTTGCAGTGGTAAACAAGGTCAGAGGCGGCGGTGTGTGGGTTCGCTTTTGCCGCCTGAGAGCGCGGCTCTGCTCGCTGCCCGCCGTGCTCGCACCGCGGCAGATAACTGCGCGCTCGCCCGTCCCGGGGCCCACGCAGAGGTCGCGTGGCGCGCGCCTGCTCTCCACTGTCTGCTTTCGCGGGGTGCGCCGCCGCCGCCGCCGCCGCCGCATTCCGAGACGGGCTGTGACGCACTGCGCCGCCGCAGAGCACGACGCCCACCCGCCGCTGGCGGCGAGAGCCGCTCTGCAGCCATCTCTCCTCTCCTCAGCGGGCGGGCGCCACACACCTGCCACTGCAAACCACAAGGCCGGCCAGGGCCGGAGCTTTGACCGTCACCAGTTTCGATCGTTCAGTCATTAATTCAATTACCCACCGTGTTCCACGGGCCTCATTAAGAAGGAGAAGGCTCAGGCAGGTGGTAATCGTCACGGCATGCATAAACAAAAGAGAAGCGATTTATATAAACTCAATCTCTTCACTGCATCGATAACAAACCTGCGAAAAGAATTGTGTAAGCCAGGGGTCTCCAAAGTTTTCAGTCCGCGGGCCACATTGACTCCTCCACGAAGTCATAAGGGCCAAGATCTACCTAGTGGGATTAAAGCACCCTAGCACTCCATGATCACCGTAATGTAAGGCTAAAGGAAAGATGAAATCGCAAAAATCTAAGGTTGTGGGAATAGCTAGCACTGAACGAACTACGATTTTTATTTAATTGCACAATTTTGATTGGTGGACGTACCTGTACGAAATTCTGGCGTATTTTATTCTGACGAATTTCACGCGACAAAAAAGTGTGTCACGGCACATTCTTGGCCGGCCGGAGTGGCCGTGCGGTTCTAGGCGCTACAGTCTGGAGCCGAGCACCGCTACGGTCGCAGGTTCGAATCCTGCCTCGGGCATGGATGTGTGTGATGTCCTTAGGTTAGTTAGGTTTAAGTAGTTCTAAGTTCTAGGCGACTGATGACCTCAGAAGTTAAGTCGCATAGTGCTCAGAGCCATTTGAACCATTTGCACATTGTTCACGAAAGCGTCCTGCAAAGTTAACGAAATCTCAAAATCATTGTTAGCAACACTATTACTGCAAGACGTAACAGAAGTAGAGTGTGTCAACGCATTGTTATTTCAAGCGGCGCAACGATAAGTTTAGTTATGCAGTCTTGTAGCGAGTAGCAGAGCCAATGTCGCGGTGTATTGGTCGCGATAGGGCTCGAAACTCAATTGTTGGCAGTATAGGTACCACCTCAAATATTTGGCGGGCCGGATACCGGGGATGTCCGACCAGGTAACGCGGGTCGGTTTGCCTGCCCTTGCGGGCCGGTTTCGCCTGGCGGGCCGTAGTTTGGAGATCCCTGATATAAGCGGTCAGCCTATCTTCTGAAATTGCCAGTATTCAAGCAAAATTGTAAAAAAAATATCTAGTAAACATGTGCTACAAATTGTTTATCTGACGTGCTACGAGCACTTCTTTATCTTCGATACGATGAAACATGTCTCCTCTACTGCAAGTTCGTCGCTTTCCATGTTTTGAACGGACCAAAACAAGAAAAAATGCCTAGTAAACGTGGGCTCTAGAGAGCATATCATAAGAGCTAGGATCAGTTGTTCATCTTCGCTACAGTGAAACACATCTCGTCTACTGAACGAACGCTCATAGCTCTTGAGGTATACATTTTACAGCCCATCTTCACTAGACTTTTTCGCTTCGAATGATAGTTTCTGTCGTATCCCGGAATACTGACCATTCCTCTTGCCACATCCTGCATGCTCGATCCGTCCATGGGCAGATGGTTCAAATGGCTCTGAGCACTATGGGACTTAACATCTGAGACCATCAGTCCCCTAGAACTTAGAACTACTTAAACCTAACTAACATAAGGACATCATACACATCCATACCGGAGGCAGGATTCGAAACTGCGACCATAGCGGTCGTGCGGTTCCAGACCTGGAACCGCTCGGCCACCACGGCTGCCAAGAAAACAACAATATAGATGCTAATATACATGTCTAAAACACCGGAATGAGGTATAAGTATAGGAATCCACGAAATTTAAATGCAAGAAAGAAATCTTATAATTTTCCATTGGACAAGCTATATACTTTTAGCAGAGTGGAGATAAATAAACATCGAATAATAATAGTTAACATTCCTCAGAAACAACATCTCACTTTGACAAAGAAATAATATTACGCTGAAGACCAAGGAACCTCGTACGCCTGCCTAATATCGTGTAGGGTCTCCGCGAACACGCAGAAGTGCCGCAACACGACCTCGCATGAACTCGACTAATATCTGAAATAGTGCTGGGGGGAATTGACACCATGAATCCTACAGGGCTGTCCATAAATCCATAAGAGTACGAGGGGGTAGAGATCTCTTCTGAACAGCACTATGCAAGGCATCCCTGATATGCTCAATAATGTTCACGTCTGGTGAGTTTGGTGACCAGCGGAAGGGTTTAAACTCGGAAGCTTGTTCCTGGAGCCAGTCTGTAGCAATTCTGGACGTGTTGGGCGTCACATTGTCCTTCTGGAATGCTCCAAGTCCATCGAAATGCACAATGGACATAAATGGAGGCAGGTGATCAGACAGGATGCTTACGTATGTTTCACCTGTCAGTCGAATCTAGAGGTATCAGGGGTCCCATATCACCCCAATTGCACGCACCCCAGACTATTAGAGAGCCTCCACCAGCTTGAACAGTCCCCTGCTGACATTCAGTGTCCATGGATCCAAGAGGTTGTCTCGATACACAGCCATCCACTTCCGACCAAGCAACAGTCATCAACAGTCCAATGTCGACGCTGACGTCCCCAGGCGAGGCGTGAAGCTTTGTGTCGTGCAGTCATCAAGGGTACATGAGCGTGCCTACGGCTCCTAAAGCCCATACCGATGATGTTTCGTTGAATGGTTCGCACGCTCTTGTTCATGGCCCAGCAATGAAATCTGCAGCAATTTGTGGAAGGGCTGGACTTTTGTCACGTTGAACGATTCTCTTCAGTCGTCGTTGATCTCGTTCTTGCAGGATCGTTCTTGCTGGATATTCTTCCGGCCGTAGTTATGTCGGAGATTTGATCTTTTACAGGATTCCTGATATTCGCGGTACACTCGTGAAATGGTCGTACGGGAAAATCCTCACTTCATCGCTACCCCGGAGATGCTGTGTCCCTTAGCTCGTGCTCCGACTGTAACAACACGTTCAAACACACTTAAATCTTGATAACCTGCCATTGTAACAGCAGTAACCGATCTAACAGCTGCGCCAGACACTTGTTGTCTCATATAGGCGTTGGTGTTTTGAATGAAATAGAATTTGAACAGGGACACTATTTTATACATGTCAGGTTTGCGCACAGTTTGCTCAGGTAAATGTTACGACATAATTCCCGATCAGCTGAATACGAATACAAGACTAGTGGAAAGCTGCAATCGTACCAAAATTCCAACGCCTTCTGGTCAAATGTCTGAAAGATTACTTGCTACAACATACTGCTTAGAGCAGCGGACGTGACGGAACAAAATTTGCAGTAGCAGAAGTCACCTTTGTCTCACGAAACATGGCGTTATCATCGACCGAAGCCGGTCAAAGTCCTCAGGTCACTCTAACAGTGTCCTGCACTTTGTGGCTTACGGCGACGGTACCTTGTGCTAGCAGAAAGCGGATGAGGCGTGAACGTCCTCGATCAAAACAATTAACTTTCGTTGATCGCGAAATAATCGTGCGTCCATGAAACGCGATCGCTTTAAACGGACAGCTTTCTATGTCATCACTATGTTATAACATTCGGGTCCTGTCATCAGCGAGTAACACTCAGTGCGCCCGCCCGGCTAGTCGCGCGGTCTAACACGCTGCTTCCCGAGCGGGAAGGCGTGCGGTCGCCGGCACGAATCCACCCGGCGGATTAATGTTGAGGTCCGGCGTGCCGGCCAGCGGTTTTCCATCTACCTCCGCGAATGCGGGCTGGTTCCCATTATTCTGCCTCAGTTACACGACGTCGGCGATTGCTGCGCAAACGATGTCTCCATGTACGCGTACACTATAATTACTCTACCACACATACATTTGGGGTTACACTCGTCTGTTATGAGAGGTTCCTGGGGGTGGGGGATGGGGGGTGGGGGATGGAATTGGTCCACTGGGGGCCGAAACGCACAATAACCCTGGGTTCGGTGTGGGACGGCGGTCTGGTGGGTGGACTGCTATGCTGTGGCCTATTGTAGGGGTTGTGAACCACTGAGGGCTACGGCGGGACGAAGTCTCTCCGTCGTTTCTAGGTCCCTGGTTTAATACACAACACTCATTGCCCTTTAGTTACTCCTTATTCATACTGATACATCCTCCTCACACCTAGCCCCTTCGCTCGTGAACAGTGACCGCGGTCAAACTGGGGAGAGCTCCTAGTTCTTTCTCCTCATTCATTCTCATTATCTAAGGTCGGTCGCTATATTTTCCCAACTACTCTTTTTCAGGGCCACGAGTCCGTGTCTTATGTCTAACCAGACTTTCTATATATTTTACGTTACATTAATTACGACAAACGCGTTAAAAGTTACGTCTAACATACACACCATGACAGAAAGTGAACAGCCCAGAAGGCGTGGTCAGACGTCAATGTAACTTCGTACACAGACGCACTGTCAGCAGGTATATACACCCCTGGAAATGGAAAAAAGAACACATTGACACCGGTGTGTCAGACCCACCATACTTGCTCCGGACACTGCGAGAGGGCTGTACAAGCAATGATCACACGCACGGCACAGCGGACACACCAGGAACCGCGGTGTTGGCCGTCGAATGGCGCTAGCTGCGCAGCATTTGTGCACCGCCGCCGTCAGTGTCAGCCAGTTTGCCGTGGCATACGGAGCTCCATCGCAGTCTTTAACACTGGTAGCATGCCGCGACAGCGTGGACGTGAACAGTATGTGCAGTTGACGGACTTTGAGCGAGGGCGTATAGTGGGCATGCGGGAGGCTGGGTGGACGTACCGCCGAATTGCTCAACACGTGGGGCGTGAGGTCTCCACAGTACATCGATGTTGTCGCCAGTGGTCGGCGGAAGGTGCACGTGCCCGTCGATCTGGGACCGGACCGCAGCGACGCACGGACGCACGCCAAGACCGTAGGATCCTACGCAGTGCCGTAGGGGACCGCACCGCCACTTCCCAGCAAATTAGGGACACTGTTGCTCCTGGGGTATCGGCGAGGACCATTCGCAACCGTCTCCATGAAGCTGGGCTACGGTCCCGCACACCGTTAGGCCGTCTTCCGCTCACGCCCCAACATCGTGCAGCCCGCCTCCAGTGGTGTCGCGACAGGCGTGAATGGAGGGACGAATGGGGACGTGTCGTCTTCAGCGATGAGAGTCGCTTCTGCCTTGGTGCCAATGATGGTCGTATGCGTGTTTGGCGTCGTGCAGGTGAGCGCCACAATCAGGACTGCATACGACCGAGGCACACAGGGCCAACACCCGGCATCATGGTGTGGGGAGCGATCTCCTACACTGGCCGTACACCACTGGTGATCGTCGAGGGGACACTGAATAGTGCACGGTACATCCAAACCGTCATCGAACCCATCGTTCTACCATTCCTAGACCGGAAAGGGAACTTGCTGTTCCAACAGGACAATGCACGTCCGCATGTATCCCGTGCCACCCAACGTGCTCTAGAAGGTGTAAGTCAACTACCCTGGCCAGCAAGATCTCCGGATCTGTCCCCCATTGAGCATGTTTGGGACTGGATGAAGCGTCGTCTCACGCGGTCTGCACGTCCAGCACGAACGCTGGTCCAACTGAGGCGCCAGGTGGAAATGGCATGGCAAGCCGTTCCACAGGACTACATCCAGCATCTCTACGATCGTCTCCATGGGAGAATAGCAGCCTGCATTGCTGCGAAAGGTGGATATACACTGTACTAGTGCCGACATTGTGCATGCTCTGTTGCCTGTGTCTATGTGCCTGTGGTTCTGTCAGTGTGATCATGTGATGTATCTGACCCCTGGAATGTGTCAATAAAGTTTCCCCTTCCTGGGACAATGAATTCACAGTGTTCTTATTTCAATTTCCAGGAGTGTAATTAGAGCCGCAGACAGGTAGATGGCCACCAGATTGTATTAGTGCTGTTTGTTTTTAGTGATCTTACCAGGCCTAGTAGTGTATATGTTACCGGCCAACCCAATTTTAGGATGAACTAGTTTTGCCTAGGTCAGACTCGTTCGTCCTGTTACCGATAGGATAAAACAGTTTACCCTAGGTCGAATCAGTTTATCCTAGTTAGAATTTACATGCTTTAGGATAAACTGGTACTTCCTAGTCTGAACTAATTGTGCCTAGTCGGAACGTATGTCGCTGCCTGTATGAACGGGGAATCCCCGAATCATCTCTGGCTCGCCCCTCGCGCCTCTCAACCGCTCTTCGCTCGCACTGTTCTTTGTTTTGATCGATATTTTGCATCGACGAGTGCGAGTGTTAAGTTGCTGGTTGCGTTGAAAATATTTAATTATAATCCTAGTATAATTATTCCGAGGCTCTACATCGTGGATCAGCCTTTGTGTAGTAGACAAGCCAGTCAATAGCTGCGGAGAGAAAAGTTTCTGGAGGAAATTTTGCAGAGTGAAAACAAAATGTCTTCTTATTATGTCTTATCAGTAGACAAATGTGCGGATTTCGTCAAACAACCAGAAGACGCGGAAAAGCGTGAAAAAAGAACGTCATTACAAAAAAGAAGACTGGAACGATTTGCTGTTTGGAAAATTTGTGATGTGAAAAAACTCATTGCACGGTGTGAACGGAATATGAAATACTTTGTTCCAGCTGATGAACTTTATGGTGTGAATGACGCAGCTCATGCAGCTGTGGATCATGGTGGCCGCGACAGGATGTTAGCCGAGACATCAAAAAAAGATGCCAATATCACAAAGGAAATGAAATGCCTCTGTTTATGAATGTGTGATGTTTATCAACAAAAGAAGACAAAAAACAAAAGAGGGCTAATGTCAAAGCCAATTCTCCATTCGGAAATAAATAGCAGATGTCACGGCGATTTGATTGCTTTCCAAACACAACCAGACGGCAATTTAAAATTCATTCTAGTTTACCAAGACCATATCACAAAATTTGTTCTCCTTCGTGCGTTAACATCAAAGAGAGCTGAAGAAGTGGCTTATCATTCGAATGACATATTCCTAACTGTAGGGGCGCCGTTCATTCTTCAATCTAATAACGGCATAGAATTGGTCAGTAACGTTTCAAATGAACTCGCAAAGCTTTGGTCGGAACTGAAATTTGTGCATGGAAAACCAAGTCACAGCCAAAGTCAGAGGTCTGTTGAACATGCCAACCAAGACATTGAAAATATGTTCAGCTCTTGGTTAAAGGACAACAATTCGACGAAGTGGTCGGAAGGATTAAGATATGTCCAGTTCATGAAAAATCGAGCCTACCACTCTGGCATAAAACAATAACTTTACAAAGCATTATTCGGAATCGAACCTAGAGTAGGACTTTCCACTTACTTGTTGCCTCAAGACATGATAAATGATACTCAGGATGAAGATGACCCAAAGAAGGCAATCGAAAATGACAGCAATACTGGACAGTAAGAAGACAGTGATGATGATAACATTGTTAAAATTGACACAAACGACATTCAAAATGCTAGAAAAAACTAAAAGAATGAAAGCTTCCTCAGACAAATCCCATCCACCAGCTGACATTGGAGACAACGTTACCATACCTACACCAGATGTAGATAAAGGCAGAGGTGATCTTCGAAACATAATCGGATTAGTAATTCAAAAGACTGATGAGGGCCTCTACAAAGTTGGCACCAAACATGGCGTACTTCAAAAACATTATTGCAGGTATAATGGTATTAAAAAATTCTATCATTTTTTGTAAGAAAGTATGAAAAAATATTTGTTTTAACATTTTTTTATTTTTTGAACTGATTTCGACGTCTGCATTCAGAAGTTTTTAGATGTGGGAGGTATTAACCAGGGTATTGAAATATCTTTAAGGACTGCAACCACAAAACATTCTGTTGGATCAGGGCAAGGCTTCGTGAAACGCAGTTGCATGAAAATCTGTACAACAAACAAATGCAACTGTAACATAAACAAAGTACTCTGCAATTCTAAGTGCCACCAAAGTAAACCTTGCAAAAATAAGTAAATAAGAAAATTGCAGATAAGGGGATTTCTGTAAATGGATATATGTAAGTTGATCTAGTGATGGATGTGAAATTACCGATTAATTAATAAATAAATAACTTTAATGAATCATATTGACTATTTTATTTCTATTCCTTTATTCAGTTTCCTTTGAAAAGCTTATAGAAGATACAAACTAGATGAAATAAGTTCAGACTAGAATGTACCAGTTTATGCTAAAGCATGTAAATTATAACTGGGATAAACCAATTCGACCTAGGATAAACAGTTTTATCCTATCGGTAACAGGATGAACGAGTTTGACCTAGATGAAACTAGTTCATCCTAAATCGGGTTTGGCCGGTAACATATATAAGGAGCACGAATAGTGTGAGATGTTGAGTGATTTCTGTGAGGGACACGCAGATGAGATATCGTTTATCAGCACCTAACTGAGTTAGAAAGGGGCCTAATTATCAGTCTCCATTTGGCCGTCTGATCGAATTGTACAATATCCAAATTAGCAGAGCACTGGAATGTGACAGAGG
This sequence comes from Schistocerca serialis cubense, assembly GCF_023864345.2. Lineage (NCBI taxonomy): Eukaryota > Metazoa > Arthropoda > Insecta > Orthoptera > Acrididae > Schistocerca > Schistocerca serialis. The sequence goes on along the minus strand of NC_064643.1, from coordinate 165,066,323 downwards.
CCCATGTTGGACTGCGTGGGAATGTGAGTGGAGGCACACTCGCCTTCTGGCCCACCAGGTATGACCACCACAAGGGAGCAACGCTTTATAGTGAACCAATTACGCTCGCCATCCGAGAGCTAGTAATGGACCCCCTGTAACATTCTGTGTCACCCAGCATCATTGGTCACAAACTAGCAGAAGCTGCACTAGGGAACTACTGTCCCATGCATACGCTGCTGATAACACCACAGCGCAGCTGTGGCTGGAAGCATGGACTTCTGATGAATGTCATTGCATTGTATTCACTGATGAACTACTGTTCTCCACTAGCACAGAAGACAACTGTCGGCTAATATGATGGCGACCTGGAGAGAGGTCTCATTCTTCCAATATTTTGGAGAGGTACAGCGGTGTTGTTTCTGGCATCATGGTGTGAGGAACTATTGGCATGACATAGGGTCATGGCTGCTAGTGACTGAGGGAACTGTGAGGGCAGAACGGTATGTCACAGACATCCTGTGTTATTTCTCTGCACCCATCTCCCTACCCTTCGGCTCCTACTCCTGTGACAATCCCTGCTGCAAGATTTGCCCTATGCACCCTCCTACCATCGATAGGACGATGCTCGTTCATGCAGGGTAGGTGTCTCTATGAACTTTTTGAGTGATATTCAAGTGTAGTGCGCGCAAAATGCCGTGGCCCCTAGATGCGCAGTTGGCTGGGGAAGTGTGGGGAGAGCGACAGTGGTGAGGGGCCGCTTAGAGCACTGTAGGGGAAATGCCGAGCGCTGGAGGGGAAGTGCCATTCTAAACTGGAAACTACACTCACATTTTTGGTAAATATTACACGGGGCCCCTCCACACCCACACTTGCATGGTGACCATTCAAAAAGATCTGTCACCTCTTCTTTGATTAGTACCTAAAAAGAATTCCGCCGAAAATGCAGCGATTTATTTTTGCCTGGTTTGGTAACCATTTCCAACTTCCAGAGAACAGTCACGATTGGGGACTTTAGAGTAAAACCTACACATAGCTCTTGTTGGTATATTAAAATTTGCTTCTTTTGTTAAAACTCAGAGGAGTTTATGCAGCTTCACCTCTGTAACATACTGTGCAGATGCAATTGCGAGAAATTTCTGGAACAGTTGTTTACTATGTTTACTAGGTGAGGAGTTGAGGGAAAAAAGCACATCCTCAGTACAAGATAAACATCTAATGACTTCACTTATGTTGTTCCAAAACCCATAGGATTTCTCGTTTCACCGGGTATCGATGGCCATTAAAAATTACATTGTTTCATCAGGAAAGTCTATAGTTCGTAGAATAACACGGTAGATAATGAAGTTTTGCATCATAATGATACAGCAGAATACTCTCCATTTTGTGTGCCATCACTTACGAAAATCTCATTTCCATATCTGAAACCGTTTATGAAATATGAGGAATGGTGTGAATATTTCTCTCTGGCTGTAACGCTGGCACGGTGCCATCGCAAATAAGTGCGCTACGTCACATCAGTTTTCTCGAGATGGGTGTTGGAGCCAGTATCCAGCATACCGTAGACCAGTTACAGCAGCTGTAGGCCAGTTTGCCTCACGAGAGGATACAAAGTTTTTATCACACTCTTCTGAAACGAATCACTTCATGCATCCAAGCCAGAGTGGGTGGCTCTTACACCGGATTCTTTGTAAATCTGACCCGATTTTATAGACTCAACCCGTGAGGTTTCATATTGTTTCCGTCTTCCCTTCTGGCTGCTTCACATTTTTTATCAGGCTGTGCAGAATTCGAAAAGTTGAATGCACTACGTCGCAATCGGTGCAGAGAAGACACAGTTTATATTGTGACTTCTCACGCTTTCCCGACGGATCTGTTGCAAATAGGCTTCTCGGGTTTGCCGTAGGATCGTATTGTGTAACTGGTACAATATTTCATCGATGCAACTGCTCGACACCATCAGGTGGTGGTAACTGCTGCTGTCACTACCGCAAAGCGCGACTGATGGCAATCGCTTTTCTTTTGTGTCAATTTACTATTACACAGCGTCACCGGTTCAGATTCGGTCCAACTGTCTCGGTAGACAAGTGAGACGAGACTCAAAGCAACGGCTGAATAACAGCCGAGGACAGCACTTTGAAGGAGTGACGGTGGAACTTTAAGTTCCTTGCCACCCTCCGACGCTGGAAGTACAGAGGAGGGGTGCAGTAATGCTCCAACTATACGGCGAAGGAAAAAAAGTGGCTGGACGAGGACAAGCCACTGCTAGTGACTGTACGAAACGGACATACAAACGTGGTCGTATTGCGCCTACCGTCAGTCATAGCCAGAATCCGAGTCCTCCAGGATGGTGAGCGGAACGGGGTGTCGGTGCCAGCGCCGTGGAACTGTGGTGCGGATGGTTTGTAGTCCAGCGACCTTCTCACGGAGAGTTTCCACTTTACTGTATAGTTGGCGAGCCTTAAGGTGAATGGTCGTCTCGAGAAGACCCGTATTTGTTTCCTCATGCAGAGTGACAATCCTGGCGAGCGGAGGGACGTGAAGACTCCGCCGGAGAACCTCATTCTGTAGGCGCTGGAGCGCCAGCATCCGGGACTTACTAATCGTGGCCCACGCAGAGGAAACATGTGTTAGTGAGGGTAGGACAACGGAGTGATACAGCCGGTATCTAATTTCAGCTCTCGGCTGGAGAAAAGCGGGTACAAGGCCCTAGTCAATTTTAACCCTTTATGGGCGATGTGTTGTGCGTGGCGGTGGAAGAAAAGTTTCTTATCCAATCAGACCCCGAGATACCTGGTATCTTGGGCACACGGGACCCGGTCGCCCCCCCTTGAGATGTTGTGGTGGAATATAGGGCGCCGTTTAGTGAAATACACTGCCGTAGTTTCGGCGGCATTGAGGGCAATTTTACTGGAGCGACACCAGGTGACCGTTGCGTCCACTTGCCTTTGGAGGCGAGCAATGAGTTGATCAGGATTGCTTACGGTCGTATAGAGCGCTGTGTCATCGGCGTATTGTGCCAAATGGCAGTGGCGGTTAACGGGCATGTCATTGACATAGACGATAATCGCGTGGCGGCGTCGAAATTTATCATGCCGGGAACAGGCAGTACGCGTGCGCGGAAAAGGGACTCGTAGTTGGAGGAAAGCGGCGCTCCTAGTAACCCCTGCTGGGAGCCACAGACAGGTCATCCGCGACTACACTATGGGCAATACATTATATTATTTCGTGACAAGAATAACAATAAAGACAAATTAAAGGCACGTCGATTTAAATTATGAGCGCTAGCATCATGGAGGTGTAAGAAGGGTTGGAAGGGGCAAAGAAAGAGAACCGCGACTGGGGCACGAGGGCAGTAAGTTGCTACCGTAGTAATCAAGAATTTGGCCCATTTCCGCAAACATTACTCTACAGGCCATTTCAGGAACAGCGTACAGGACGAGGTGGTTTGCACACTGGACTCGCATTTGGGAGGACGACGGTTCAAACCCGCGTCCGACCTTCCTGATTAAGGTTTTCCGTGATTTCCCTAAATCACTTCCTTTGAAGCTGCACGGCCGGTTCCCTTCCCTAATCCGATGGGACCGATGACCTTGATCCTCTGTCGCAAATCAAGCAACCAATCAGGAACAGCGTCCTACACCAACAGATGGAAGCAGTGTAAAAGTTTAGAAAATGTCCGACCTTAGAGTACGTAAAAGTCAGCGTTCTTTGATAGATTTCGTTACCGCAGAAGATCACGCGCTCAATCACATTCTCGAAAGACCTAAGAAGATGCGTGAAAATGCTAAGGTGGACGTCAGCACCGCTAGACGATGGATTTGTCGCTGTAGAGAAGCTAAAGGGCAAACATAGTTAGCTGATGCAACGCGGTGCTGGCGACCGAATACTGTAGTGACTTCACACGACATCCGGCGTAACAACAGATAAATTGTCTGGCCAGGTATCCATCGGAAAAGGCACAGTGATAGGCAATACTGAAAAACTGGGATACTACAATATTTGTGTGAGGTGGGCAACGAAAAAGTAAACGAATCCGAGTAAATAGGCAAGGAAAACAATTACATTCGATAAGTTTACTCATGTCATCGGGGACATTATTGCTGGAATAATATTCGCTGAATAGGGCAATTAGAGAGGGAGAGATTTGCTGATCTGTTGGAAATGGAGTTGGTGATTGTTGTACCCGATAGCTCCCTGCGACATGACACCAGGACTAAAACCGGAGATCCTCGCAAAACCACTGAAGCAGGATTTTCCAGATCGAACCTGTTCCTGCAAAAGGATAGCGAGGAACGGGTTGAATCTGGTAAATCCAGCTACAAGATCAAGCGCGGTGTACATCAAGCAAGATTATGTCCAGTGAAATTACTAATCGTGACATATGGTTGATTGTAGATTAGTATTGTGCCATCTAATTAATGCTTACACAAGAGCCAATCGGCATATAAAAGTATTGGAGACGCAAAAACCGTCGATGATACAAATAGATGTAAGATGATATTTTGCTGAAAACAATAATATCAATTTGGTTGCAACAGAAAGGTCGAGTTTACATGAAAATTATTTGTTGTCTTGTATTGTGATGGTGCAAATTATTCTCAAGCTAAAACATATTATTTTCATTGTCAGGAAGAAACCTCATGAAGGAGTAAACATAGTGCGAAGAGAGTGTAAGAATTCCAAAATCCATAAAATGCTTCTGCTATGTGTGCGGTTGTCCACTGCACACCATACTCTTTTGCTCGCTTATGCTGTATAAATACTTTACTTCCATACCCTACAACAGAAAGTGCAAGCAAGAAAGTTAAAAGCACCCGTTGTGAAAAACGAGAACAGCTGTATTTATATTCTGCCTTCCCATAACTGGCAACGAGAACAGTGTCCATTTTAGTGTAGTTCATTGTCAACGCGGTTGTTCACCTCACTTGAATCAAATATTTAGTAAATGACGCGGTATGTTTAAAATGTATGCAGAGCGCCTTAGGTTTTATTTATTTATTGGTGATTTGCATGTTAGTCTGCTACGCAGAAACTAAACCAGTCTGCAACTTTATTTAATTGCCAAAATGTATTGGAATATTAAATGAATAGAGAAATAATAATTAATCTATAGACTAAAGTAAACTGTAACTCATTATTTGTTTATAATAAATAAAAAGGATGGACAGGATTATAAATTGCGATCCAATAAAGAGTTATACGAGAAAATTGAAAAACTGACAACATCCTTTAAAAAGAGAAGACTGAGTTTCTATGGGCATGTCAAAAGAATGGCACCAGAAAGAACGGCAAAGAAAATCCTGGAATACATGGAAAGCAGAAAGACACAAATTAACTGGCTGAAAGAAGTAAAAGAAGACATTGCAGAAATGAACATTATACCAGAGACAGTTTACAACAGAATGGAATATAGGAATGCCATCAACAAAATACAGGGATTCAAAGACCGAACGCAATCAAAGAAGACGGGAACAACCTGGTCGCAAGAACGTAAAGAAGCCCACTCAGAAAAAATGAAGAAGTACTGGGAAGAACGCAAGAAAAAGCACAAGAAATGACTGATGCTTAGCGTAGTCCAAAGTTGACTGTAACGAATAATAATAAATAATTATTCTACAAGTTTTTGTAGTAACTATTCGCAGAGAGGTAACAGTTTTGATCTAATACCCAAAATACTAACAACAAGAGGCCATGACGTTGGGACAATAGATTTACTTCAAACTTTGTACACCTTTAGTAGGCCCTTAAAACAACATAACGTGCAAGTAGTAAGGTGCGGTACTCTGGCAATTCCGAGAAAACCGCAAGAGAAGTCTTACGTGCGTCTATTATGTAACTGATTGATGTATCTGTAAAACGGTTCCAGCCGTAAGCAGTGATTGTGGTCACGTGATTAGCATTCGCGCCTAGCAGGAGGATCATGAACAACGCGACGGTCCGAATCTCACAAACTCTTATTTCCTTAATCTACAATTTTTCATAACTACTCACGTTGTTTAATTTATATCACATTTGAGAGGCAATATAATGGAAAAAACCCACGTGCATTTTCATGAAATTATAGTGAATTTCATATTTTATTTGACTATTTATTATTTTAATTAAATTTTCAAGGATGAGGGACAGGCTTGAAAATCAAATGTCAAACCTCTATAAATAATTATGCGAATGACGTTATTCACAATCAGTAAGTCACGATGTGCCAGACCACAAGAGTAATGGGCAATTACTCGCTGAATGTGCTCTCGACATCACACGTTACAGGATGCTATTTGTCGTACAGACATGGTAAACACACACTGCTGAGCCAGAGAAACTGGTGCACCTGCCTAATATCGTGTAGGGGCAACGCGAGCACGCAGAAATGCCGTAACACGACGTGGCATGGACTCGACTAATGCATGAAGTAGTGCTGGAGGGAATTGACTCCATGAATACTGCAGAACTGTCCATAAATCCGTAAGGGTACGAGGGGGTGGTGATCTCCTCTGAACAGCCCGTTGCAAGGCATACCAGATATGCTCGATAATTTTTATCTCTGGCGAGTTTGGTGGCCAGCGGAAGTGTTTAAACTCAGAAGAGGGTTCCTGGAGCCACTCTGTAGCAGTTCTGTAAGCGTGGGGCGTCGCATTGTCCTGCTGGAATTGCTCTTCAGAATCCACAATGGTCATGAATAGATGCAGCTGATCAGACAGGATGCTTACGTACGTGTCACCTGTCATAGTCGTATCTAGACGTGTCATGGGTTCCATATGACTACAACTGCACGCGTCCCACGCCATTACAGAGCCTCCACCAGCTTGGACAGTCCTCTCTGACATGCAGGGTCCATGGATTCATGAGATTGTGTCCATACCGGTACACATCCATCACCTCGATACAATCTGAAACGAGACTCGTCCGACCAGCCAACATGTTTCCAGTCAGCAATCGAATGTCGGTGTTGACGGGCCCAGACGAGGTGTAAAGTATTCTGTCGTGCAGTCATCAAGGGTACACGAACGGGCCTTCGGCTCCGAAGTCCCATATCGATGATGTTTCGCTTAATGGTTCGCACGTTGACACTTGTTGATGGCCCAACACTGAAATCTACAGAAATTTGCGGGTGGGTTGCACTCTGTCACGTTGAACGATTGTCTCCAGTCGTCGTTGGTCCCGTTCTTGCAGGATCTTTTTCCGGCCGCAGCGATGTCGGAGATCTGGTGTTTTATCGTATTGCTAATATTAACGGAACACTCATGAAATGGTTGCACGGTAAAACCCCCGCTTCATCTCTACCTCGGAGATGCAGTGCCCCATCACACGTGCACCGGCTATAACAGGACATTCAAACTCACTTAAATCTTGATAACCTGCCATTGTAGCAGCAATAACCGATCTATCAACTCCACTCGACACTCGTTGTCTTATATAAGCCTTGCCGACCGCAGCACCGTATTCTGCCTGTTTACATATTTCTGTATTTGAATATGCATGCCTATACCAGTTTCTTTGGCGCTTCAGTCTAATCTGAAATGGCATCTACTACATCGAATGATTGCTGTATTTCCGCATTTACAGGGGATGTTCAGAGTTTACAAGGAAAAACAAATCTCATGAGAATTAAATAATATGAGCAGTGATGAAAAAATGGGTTAATAATTAAGTTCGAGCGGGAGTCGAATCGTCGCCTCATACACTTTTCTCGTACGAAGCTCGAACACTGATCACGTTTTTTGTTGATCTCATTTTGTTCGTTATTCTTCATTGCGTTTGTTCGGGGCGGACCTCCCGCGACACCGGTTAAAGTTCGTCGTTAAGCCGTTCACTCCGTTTTTTTTTTTTTTTATTTTTTTTTATTTTATTACCGAACAAGCTGAACTAGCGTGCCGACTAGATCACTTGACCACCATGAACTCTAACGTCCGGATCCTACGCACAGATACATAAGGGACATAGTAACCGGGTAAAACTTCTCTTGTGATTTTCTCGGAAATTCCAGAGTAGTGCACATTAGTACCGGGTGATCAGAAAGTCAATATAAATTTGAAAACTGAATAAATCACGGAATAATGTAGATAGAGAGGTACAAATTGACACACATGCTTGGAATGACATGGAGTTTTATTAGAAACAAAAAAATACAAAAGTTCAAAAAATGTCCAACAGATGGCGCTTCATCTGACCAGAATAGCAATAATTAGCATAACAAAGTAAGGCAAAGCAAAGATGATGTTCTTTACAGGAAATGCTCAATATGTCCACCATCATTCCTCAACAATAGCTGTAGTCGAGGAATAAGGTTGTGGACAGCACTGTAAAGCATGTCCGGAGTTATGGTGAGGCATTGGCGTCGGATGTTGTCTTTCAGCATCCCTAGAGGTGTCGGTCGATCACGATGCACTTGCGACTTCTGGTAACCCCAAAGCAAATAATCGCACGGACTGAGGTCTGTGGACCTGGGAGGCCAAGCATGACGAAAGTGGCGGCTGAGCACACGATCATCACCAAACGACGCGCGCAAGAGATCTTTCACGCGTCTAGCAATATGAGGTGTCTTTTCTTTTTTGGTTCTAATAAAACCCCACGTCATTCCAAGCATGTGTGTCAATTTTTACCTCTCTATCTACATTATTCCGTGGTTTATTAAGTTTTCAAATTTATACTGACTTGTTGATCACCCGGTACTTGCATATCATGCTGTTTTAATGGCCTACTAAAGGTGTACAAGGTTTTAAGTAAATCCGTGATCCCAGCGTCGTGGTCTCCCCTTGCGAGATAACACTACATACTGACTAAAATTAACTCCACACTATCTCAACTGTCCGTTCCCCACAGAGGAGTGGACAGTGTCTGTGATCGGTATGCGGAAAGCCCGTTTTAAACTTCCGGTACCACCAGCGACTTTTCCCCCGTTGGAAGGAATGTAACGGGGTGCAGCCAGCCTTGTGACGGCACCTGAGGAGCTACTTGAGTGAGACGTTGCGGCTCCAAGGCCTGGGAAACCGGCGACGCGACGTTGTGCTGACCTCGCGTCCCGCCATACCTCACCTGGAGGACACCACGGGCAGTGGACGTTTGGGCGGGGAGCTAGGTGATTCAGGTATAGAGGCCATAATTTGAGATATAGTATTCCCCATACCATACCCCGGCAATTAAATTGACACAAGTCAAAAATGTCAATTTTTTGTTTTTGTCACTGACAAATACGTGTTACGTGCCCCAGCGTCACGTCTCTGCCTCGCACTTTGCCCACTTCAGGACAGTTGTATCACTTCTGTTGTAGGCTACATTGCGATTCGCCAAGGCTAGACCAGTATCACTTCAGTGTTGCTACTGGCAGGTGTGAACGGATCATTCAAGAAGAGTGGCACATTCTGAGTTGTGAAACTTTTCGTGTGCAAAACTCTCTCCGTCCTAACAGGCCTTGAAGGCTGAATAGTACCGTGTCATCCTCAGTCCACAGGCGTCACTGGATGCGGATATGGAGGGGCATGTAGTGAGCGCACCGCTCTCCCGGCTGTATGTCAGCTTTCGTGGCAGGAGCCGCTCCTTCTCACTCAAGTAGCTCCTCAATCTGCCTTACAAAGGCTGAGTGCATCACCCCTTGACCGGACGGTTACCCATCCACGTCCTAGCCAAACCCGACAGCGCTTAACTTGGTGATCTGATCGGAACCGGTGTTACCACTGCGCCAACGCCGTCGGTTTTCCTGTATAAGGTAAGTCTGATGTAAGACAAATGTTGATGGTTCAGAAATGGTTCAAATGGCTCTGAGCAGTATGGGACTTAACATCTGTGTTCATCAGTCCCCTACAACTTAGAACTACTTAAACCTAACTAATCTAAGGACAGCACACACATCCATGCCCGAGGCAGGATGCGAACCTGCGACCGTAGCGGTCACGCGGTTCCAGACTGAAGCGCCTAGAACCGCACGGCCACACCAACTGGCAAAATGTTGATGGTACTAGAACAGCAACCAGTCACAAATTTACTTTCAGTTCCTTTATTCAATAAAACCGTTACTAGTTTCGAATCGTTGTGATTCATCTTCAGACGGTTTACACGCTTTCCTTATGACATGTAGTGCGTTTTTTACAGATGAATTGTCCTAAAATATAAATAATATACAATTATAAGCACGCCATACACAGATGGTCGCGTTACAGATTTTCGTTGCATGTGAATTACATGAAATGTCGGTTTTGAGTGTTTGTTTTTATAACATTCGTCCAACATTCCCACTGCATTCTTATTGTTGCACACGTAAATTTTTCTCGCTGAACGTTTTAGATTTGTCACCGAGAAGATTTCTACCATGCACCACATGTTTTGATACATACAAAGAGCTTACAAACACATGAGTATCAAAGATGCTATGAAATATCGTGTCACTTGAAGGTGTCCTATGTTTGGAAAGGACTTACGCAACTGAAATGCCTTTTACACTAGTACAGAGACATTGATTTTTTTTTAGTTGATACCGTTACATTAATTATAAAGTTTTTTTGGTACTGTAAAGGTAAAATAGTACATTATTTCTCGGTGACAAATCTAAAGTGTTTAGTGAGACAAATTTACGTGTGCAACAATAAGAATGCAGTGGGAATGTATTCACATCTGTTGGACGAATGTTATGAAAACAAACACTCCAATCCGACATTTTACGCAAGTCATATGCAAAGAAAATCTGTAACGCAACCATCTGTGTATGGCGTGCTTATAGTTATGTATTATTTATATTCTAGCACAATTAATCTGTAAAAAAAAACGCACCACATGTCATAAGGAAAGCGTGTAAACCGTCTGAAGATGAATCACAACGATTCGAAACCGGTAACGGTACCCTTTGAATAAAGGAACTGAAAGTAAATTTGTGGCTGGTTGCTGTCCTAACACCATCAACATTTGTCTTCAAATAACAGCCACGGTCTCCATCATGTCATCATATGACAAAATTGCATTAGGTTTGATGTAACTTTTAATATAATTGATTATTACAACGTCGGCGTTTATGGACTGTCCGTATCTTCCATTAAAATGTTCTTCAGACAGGCGTGCATATCTTAAGGAACAGACACTGTTTTGACAATTTACAGCTATTGTAAATATCACGAAATTTCGTCCGATGCAGCGTACAAGGAAACAAATGGAAATGTCTACTATAAAGAAAGTTTATACTGAATTCCTTTTCTCGGCGAAGAGTATTCCCATATTATGTAAGCTGATTTATGGTTGTATGTTTTCGTAAACTGTGTTCCTAAAATTGTACCTTATTAACAATCTTTATTAAATTGATTTAATTTTCATAAATTACTATTTTGCGTTTTGTATTCTTCTAATAAACAATATCAACTTGCTTTTCATGTTTTATTTTACTTAAGTACTCATTTTGCCTGATAGAGGTTCGAATTCCCTATATATATTGTAAATATATAATATATGTATGTATATATATTATTTGGGTGGTGAAGTATTACATGATGGTTCATAACAAAAACGAAAAAGTTATTAGGAAATCGAGAAAAGTGACAAAACTCAAAGAAGTAATTAATAATTACCTCATAACATCTCACACTCTGCGAGAAAAGAACTACATGTCCATGTTGCTGTGTGTATACTATAATGGATTTCACTGCCAAACTACTTACATGAAATTTAAAGGACGTTTATGCTATTTGTGCATGTCTGAGTTGTGTCACTTTTCTTGCCGGTGTGTAATATGTAGACAACAAAAAATAAATCATCAGAACAAGTACCCGGAATGCCTAGTTTCCGTGTCATGCCTTTCAAAACAGTCATATTCACCGGAGCGTTTTTCTTCCCACAGGCTGTTGCCTTGACGGAAGACATTAACAGGACAGTAGCTTGCCAGGTGTGCGGTACACTCAGTGTTGTGTTTGGCGTTTGACTTACTAAAGGAAGGTTTCAGGCAGGGGCAATCGATTCGACTCATATTAGCAGGTCGCGTGTGTGCAACCTGAAATGAAAGACTTACATGTTAGATACTTTGGTGCAAAGTTTTCGAGAAAACTATACGTAAATTTCATGACACGTAATAGACTCAAAGCTGACGGTATCGTCAGAGGACTGAAAACTGAACATTTTTCATCATCATACGAAGTTTGTGAGAAAAGTAATGAGATTGATTTTTAACAACCAAAGCTTCTACTGTTTTCAAACAACAGTATTTTCCCCTTTAAATTCGTTCCGTTCGGCAGCTACACAACAGTGGAGTCGTTGTTCCCAGTCTTGGTAAAAGCGCTGAACGGCTTCAACTGATACGGCCGTTAACATGTCGGTCACATTCCTTCGAATGTTTCTCAAAATGATGTCCTTTTAAGAAATTTCTCAATTTTAGAAAAAGCAAAAAATCGCAAGGACTCACACCAGGTGAACCGGGGGCTGTAGGTAAACAGGAACGCCTTTTGAGAATCTGAAAGGATTGAACACACCCGTTTACATAATTACAACAACCAGCGTTCCCAGATCACTCGCCGTGTTGTCAGTATCTGTACTTTTCTCACACACCTCGTATATGGGTTACGTAAATGCATGTTTTCCTGAAATCGAGGAACGAATCTTCTACGACTGCCGCGTATCTACCCTTAAGATAAGGCTGCTCAACAAAAGTGCTGCTGGCGTGGAAACTAGGGCACAAAGCCGAGGAACAGAGAACCGTTCGCAATTTCCTAATGCATTTCGCATCGTTATTATTGTTATTTTTCCAGTATCGAAACTGCCCTGCCGCGCGGATGCTGCAACGATTCATATTAGGACTAGCACTCTACTTTCGCCGTTTTGCAATAGATGGCAGCAGCGGCAAGTGGCGGTGAAAGTAGTAGGTCGTAAGTGTCATACAATAACCTTAGGAATTTGTAAAGATAATGCATTAAAAATATAAGTCGATTTGTGATTGCATCGTAAAGTTATTCTCGATTGAATATGACAACATACGAGTCCAATTTTCGCCAGTTGCGGGAAGTTTGAATTTCTAACGTGAAGAAATCTGCGGCTGAGACTCATAAAATGCTGGGTGAGACGTATAGTGAAAGAACGCACAGAAAATGGTTTCAACACTTCAAAAAACGATCGTTTTGACTTCGAAGACTTGTTTGGCGTTAGAAGAGAGAAAGTTTTAGAAGGTGCTGAAACCAACAGAAACACTCGCAGAACATCCTTACAAAAGCAATTGATGCGTTTGAGACGAGCACGGAAAGACAAACGCCTACAGTACAGCGACAGACATTAAAAGATGATTTTGCAGCATGACCATGCTCGACTCCGTGTCGCAAAACTCGTCAAAATATACCTGCAAACCTTGAAATGGGAATACAACCCCCCACCCCACCCCACCCCACCCCACCACCCACACAATATTCTCCAGACATTAGTCACTGAGATTACCACCTTTCTCGATGAATGGCACGTGGCCTAGCTGGCCAGTACTTTAGGTCAGAGGATCAAGTTCAAAATAGGATAGATTCATCGATCTCCTCAAAAGATGCCCAGTTTTTCCTCCACGGGATTCGTATGCAGAGCTCGAAAGTAGTGGCAAGCGATGACCAATACTTTTAATCGTAAATTTTTTGTAAGTTTTTCACAACAAGGCCTCGAAGAAACGGGAAAGGCAAAGTTGTAGGCGTAGTACCACAATTCATGGTAACTTTTACCACCAATTTTCAGGCTATGTTTATCGTACGCGTGGCACATGCCAAAAATAATTCCTGCAAAAGAAATAGATATGAAAAAAAAGTGAACCAAGGCCGTTCTCCGCCGAATCTTCGGAAGGAACAATGCAGTTGTGCCAAAAATCCTTTCATTAGATGTTCTTGATGCCGAGAGTATACGTATTTGCTTCAAATGTTTATGTGGTAACTGCCATTTATCTCGTTGTTAGAAGGAAACGGAGGACGTGGAACAAAGTAAATGAGAGAGTCATTGTAAAGCGGGCAGGATTAAATTCTTAACACATTTTTTAAGGCAAGTTTTTTGAGAAACTTATTTGTCTGCCTTGTTTTTATCCCTTACTGGTTTACACTGACGTGACAAAGGTCATGAGACACAGATGTGCACGCACACAGATGGCGGTAGTGTAGCGTACACAAAGTACAGGGTTATTACAAATGATTGAAGCGATTTCACAGCTCTACAATAACTTTATTATTTGAGATATTTTCGCAATGCTTTGCACACACATACAAAAACTCAAAAAGTTTTTTTAGGGATTCACAAATGTTCGATATGTGCGCCTTTAGTGATTCGGCAGACATCAAGCCGATAATCAAGTTCCTCCCACTCTCGGCGCAGCATGTCCCCATCAATGAGCTCGAAAGCATCGTTGATGCGAGCTCGCAGTTCTGGCACGTTTCTTGGTAGAGGATGTTTAAACACTGAATCTTTCACATAACCCCACTGAAAGAAGTCGCATGGGGTTAAGTCGGGAGAGCGTGGAGGCCATGACATGAATTGCTGATCATGATCTCCACCACGACCGATCCATCGGTTTTCCAATCTCCTGTTTAAGAAACGCCGAACATCATGATGGAAGTGCGGTGGAGCACCATCCTGTTGAAAGATGAAGTCGGCGCTGTCGGTCTCCAGTTGTGGCATGAGCCAATTTTCCAGCATGTCCAGATACACGTGTCCTGTAACGTTTTTTTCGCAGAAGAAAAAGGGGCCATAAACTTTAAACCGTGAGATTGCACAAAACACATTAACTTTTGGTGAATTGCGAATTTTCTGCACGAATGCGTGAGGATTCTCTACCGCCCAGATTCACACATTGTGTCTGTTCACATCACCATTAAGAAAAAATGTTGCTTCATCACTGAAAACAAGTTTCGCACTGAACGCATCCTCTTCCATGAGCTGTTGCAACCGCGCCGAAAATTCAAAGCGGTTGACTTTGTCATCGGGTGTCAGGGATTGTAGCAATTGTAAACGGTAAGGCTTCTGCTTTAGCCTTTTCCGTAAGATTTTCCAAACCGTCGGCTGTGGTACGTTTAGCTCCCTGCTTGCTTTATTCGTCGACTTCCGCGGCTACGCCTGAAACTTGCCCGCACGCGTTCAACCGTTTCTTCGCTCACTGCAGGCCGACCCGTTGATTTTCCCTTACGGAGGCATCCAGAAGCTTTAAACTGCGCATACCATCGCCGAATGGAGTTAGCAGTTGGTGGATCTTTGTTGAACTTCGTCCTGAAGTGTCGTTGCACTGTTATGACTGACTGATCTGAGTGCATTTCAGGCACGACATACGCTTTCTCGGCTCCTGTCGCCATTTTGTCTCACTGCGCTCTCGAGCGCTCTGGCGGCAGAAACCTGCAGTGCGGCTTCAGCCGAACAAAACTTTATGAGTTTTTCTACGTATCTGTAGTGTGTCGTGGCCATATGTCAATGAATGGAGCTACAGTGAATTTATGAAATCGCTTCAATCATTTGTAATATCCCTGTATAAGAGAGCAGTGTCATTTGTACTCAGGCGATTCATGTGAAAAGGTCTCCGGCATGATAATGGACACACGACGGCAATTAACAGACTTTGAAAGCGGAGTGGTAATTGAAGTTAGATGCATAGGAGATTCCATTTCGAAAATCGTTAGGAAATTCAGTATCCCGAGATCCATAGTGTCAAGAGTGTACCCATAATATCAAATTTCAGGCAGTAACTCCCACCAGCCGAGCAGTTCTAGGCGCTTTAGTCTGGACCGCGCGACCGCTACGGTCGCAGGTTCGAATCCTGCCTCGGGCATGGATGTGTGTGATGTCCTTAGGTTAGTTAGGTTTAAGTAGTTCTTAGTACTAGGGGACTGATGACCTCCGATGTTGAGCCCCATAGTGCTCTCAGCACGTGCAACGCAGTGGCCGACGGCCTTCATTTAACGACCGAGTGCAGCAGTGTTTGCGTGGATTGTCAGTGCTACCAAACTAGCAACGCAATGTGAAATAA
The DNA here is from genome assembly GCF_023864345.2 of Schistocerca serialis cubense. Taxonomy (NCBI): domain Eukaryota; kingdom Metazoa; phylum Arthropoda; class Insecta; order Orthoptera; family Acrididae; genus Schistocerca; species Schistocerca serialis. The sequence continues at coordinate 165,050,410 of NC_064643.1, read as the reverse complement.
CCACATAAATCAATGTGGACGTACGACTAACGTATCGTTTGGACAGTGCGGAGAAAGTGGCGTTAATGGGCTGTGGCAGCAGACAACCGACGCGAGTGCCTTTGCTAAAAGCACAACATCGCCTGTAGCGCCTCTCCTCGGCACGTGACCATACTAGTTAGGTCCTAGACGACTGGGAAACCGTGACCTAATCAGATGAGTCCCGATTTCAGTTAGTAAGAGTTGATGATAGGGTTCGAGCGTGGCGCAGACGCTACAAGGTATAAAGTTGTCAACAAGGCTCTGTGCAAGCTGATGGAGACCCCATAATGGCGTGGCTGTGTTTACATGAAATGAGCTGGGTCCTCTGGTCCAACTGAACCGACCGTTGACTGTAAATGGTTATATTCGGCTACTTGGAGACCATTTGCAGCCATTCAAGGACTTCATGTTCCCAATCAACGATTGTATTTTTATGGATGAAAATGCGACATGTCACAATTACCAGGTGTACCGGTATGAAATGAGCGTTAAGATACAAATGAGTCGATAGGGAACATTTCTTGTGAACGAGCCTTAATTTTTTTTTTGTTTGGTTGGTATGACATCTGTCAAAGATATTTAGTATACATCAAGTCATGGAACAGACAACATCATATGTTTTCATCGTGTTAACAATGTCGAATTTTGTACCAGAAAGTGATGATTCGCGGAAAGCATTATTTTTTTTTGTTTTCTTTTGAAAAAATGTGATGCAGAGTCGCATCGAATGCTTGTCGAGGCATATGGTGATCGTGCTCTATCAGAAGCAACATGCAAAAGATGGCTTCAACGGTTCAGAAATAATGATTTTGATGTAAGAAATGTAGAACGTGGAAGACCACCAAAAAAGTTCGAAGACGCCGAATTGCAAGCAATATTGGATGAAGATGATACTTTGAGTCAAAAGCAAATGGCAGCAATGCTAAATGTTTCACAACAAACAATTTGACAGTTTTAAAGCTATGGGAAAGATAGAAAAGTGTGGAAAATGGGTGCCACACGAATTGAATGAAAGACAGATGGAAAACCGAAAAACCATTTGTCAAATTTTGCTTCAAAGACAAGAAAGAAAATCAATTTTGCATCGAATTGCTACTGACGATGAAAAATGGATTTATTTTAACGATCCTAAACGGGAAAAACCTTGGGTTAATCCTGGACAACCGTCAACACAGACTGCAAAACCAGCTCGATTCGGCAAGAAGACAATGTTCTGTGTTTGGTGGGATCAGAAAGGTGTGGTGTGTCATGAACTCCTAAAACCCGGTGAAACTGTGAATATTAATCGCTATAGACAACAAATGATAAATTTGAACTATGCATTGATCGAAAAAAGACCAGAACGCGCCAGAAGACAGGGCAAAGTAATTTTTTTACACGACAATGAACCTGCACACAAAGCAAAACTGGTTTAGGAGACAATCAAAACACTTGGCTGGAAGCTGCTACCCCACCCGCCGTATTCACCAGACTTGGCCCCTTCCGACTACCATCTGTTTTCATCAATGGGACACGCATTGGCTGAGGAACAGTTTGATTCCTACGAAGAAATCGAAAATTGGGTGTCTGATTGGTTTGCTTCAAATGACGAACATTTCTATTGCCGTGGTGTCCACAAATTGCCAGAAAGGTTGTCAAAATGTATATAAAGCAATGGTCAGTACTTTTAATAAAATGTTTTTACTTTTCAATTGAAAATTAGTGTTTCGTTTTCACAAAAAAACGTTCATTTCATACCGGTACACCTGGTATTTACAATTGGTTTGAAGAACGTTCTGAATAATTGAGTGAATTGATTTGGCTACCTAGATCGCCTTTTCAGCAGAAGAGATGGGTCTCACAGTGACGAAGATAAACAAGTGCAAATAGCTCTTAAGGTATGCACTTGAGAGCCAATGTTTACTAGACTTTTTTTTCGCTCCATTCTACCAGCTCGTAAAATATGGAAAGCAAAGAGCTACTTGTAGTGAGCCCATGTTCACTAGATATACTGTGTAATAGTCGGGCCATAGTCAGCTTGGGATGGAGTGAGTCGTATTTATTCAGTAAAAGACTGGGCAGTACTGTGTGATAATTATTTTTCGTATAAAGCCAGTTTGTGAAAACTAACGTATGAGTGCAGTGGTTGGCGGTATGGTGCCGCGTGCTCTCGTAAAGGTGTGGCTATTACACGGCGCGCGGCAAGTAGTACGTATTAGAGTGCATGTGCTATGGATATTTCCTGCTCTAAATCCCAATTACTAGGTGTTGTGGCGTAACAAGACAGCTACGCCACACTGAAGTAGCCGAAAGGCACGCGTAGGCTAGATAGATGTCTGAAACAGGATACGTAATGAATGGTAGCAAGAAAAATACGTAGCTGCTATTATACTTAACTTTTAATTCGTCCTTTGTATACAGCATTCCTTGATGATACAAGTGAGACTCTATCTTAAAATGGTTAATGGCACCTTGCTAGGTCGTAGCCATTGACTTAGCTGAAGGCTATTCTATCTGCTCGGCTAATGAGCGATGCATTCTAACTATCTGCTCGGCTAATGAGCGATGCTTCGTCCGTGTAGTCGCTAGCAATGTCGTCCGTACAACTGGGGCGAGTGCTCGTCCGTATCTCGAGACCTGCCTTGTGGTGGCGCTCGGTCTGCGATCCCACAGTGGCGACACGCGGGTCCGACATGTACTAAATGGACCGCGGCCGATTTAAAGCTACCACCTAGCAAGTGTGGTGTCTGGCGGTGACACCACACTAGGTGTGGCTATTACACGGCGCGCGGCAAGTAGTACGTATTAGAGTGCATGTGCTATGGATATTTCCTGCTCTAAATCCCAATTACTAGCCTCTGTTACCTTATCTACATCACGTACAGGAAGCGGAGTATTAATGCACGTAATGGCGCTTCAAGAGGATAATATGTATGCATACAAGTACGGAACCATATCTAACAGCAGCTACAAACTGATCATTTAATTCGTCGACCACAACCACCAAATGGCAAGATCAAAACTTTGTACATATAATTTTTGTAACATTGTGCAGATTTGTATTTTTTTAAATTCTGTACACCATAAGACGTAAAGAAATTAAGTGTCTTTTAATCACTAAATATTATCCTACTAGTCCTTTCAAAGTATTTTATATAGTGTGCTTTCTCAAAGTGATTAACTTCATATGTTTTGTATCGCTGTTCGTAATACCAAAATCCTACAGCCATGTAGCAGTGCAATGGTTCCATTAGGATCATTAAAGTGAAGCTGTTTTAATATAGTTTCTGGCACCCAAGCAGGTAGTGCAGTAATTAACAATTTGTTGGAACTAGCTGACAGGAAGAGTGTTTTGCATTGCAGTACTTCAGTAATAGTGAAAGTGGTTACTTCATTGTTAAAGTAATAATACATGCATATGTCACTGGTTAACTCAGACTATAACTTCTGTTGGTTTTACTGTTTAAAAGTGTACACAAACGAGCAGTAATTAAGTAATCACAATATTATAGAGGAAGTAAACGAAATATTGTTTGGTGTACAAAGCTAGTGTACGTACGCCTTTTAAAGCGATTGTATTACTGTTGCTTCTGTTTATACACTGAAGCGCCAAAGAAACTGATATAGGCATGTCTATTCAAATACAGACATATGTAAACAGGCAAAATACGGTACTGCGGTCGGCAGCGCCTATATAACACAAGTGTCGTAGTTGTTAGATTGGTTACTGCTGCTACAATGGCAGGTTCTCAGGATTCAAGTGAGTTTGAACGTGGTGTTATAGTTGGCGCACGAGCGATGGGAGATGGCACCTACGAGGTAGCGATGAAGTGGGAATTTTCCCCGGGTGGCCATTTCACGAGTGTACCGTGAATATCACGAATCCGGTAAAACATCAAACCTTCGACATAGCTGCAGCCGGAAAAAAGACCCTGAAAGAATAGGAGCAACGACGACTGAAGAGAATCGTTCAACGTGAGAGAAGTCGAACCCTTCCGCAAATTGGTGAAGATTTCAGTGCTGGGCTATCAGCAATTGTCTGCGTGCGAACATTCAACGAAACATCATCGATATGGGTTTTCGGAGCCGAACGCTCACTCGTGTACCCTTGACAACTGCCCGACACAAAGCTTTACGCCTCGCCTGGGCCCGTCAACACCGGCATTGGACTGTTGACGACTGGAAACATGTTGCCTGGTCGCACGAGTCTCGTTTCAAATGCTATCTAGCGAATGGACGTGTACGGGTATGGGGAAAAGCTCACGAATACATGGATCCTGCATATCAGCAGGGGAGTGTTCAAGCTGGCGGAGGCTCTGTAATGGTGTGGGGCTTGTGCAGTTGGAGTGATAAGGGACCCTGACAGGTCTAGATACGACTCTGGCAGGTGACATGTACGTAAGCATCCTGTCTGATCACTTGTATCCATTCATGTCTATTGTGTATTCCGACGGATTTGGGCAATTACAGCAGGACAATGGGGCACCACATACGTCCATAATTGCTACAGAATGACTCCAGGAACACTCTTCTGAGTTCAAGCACTTGCACTGGTAATCAAACTCGCCAGACATGAACATTATTGAGCGTATCTGGGATGAATTGCAACGTGCTGTTCAGAAGAGATTACCGACCCCTCGTACTCTTACGGAATTATGGACAGCCCTGCAGGATTTATAGTGTCAATTCCCCCAGCACTACATTAGACATAGTCGAGTCCTTCTGCGTGTTCGAGGGGGCCCTACACGATATTAGGCAGATGTACCAGTTTCTTTGGCTCTCCAGTATACAAAACAAACTGTAGTGATTCCTAGTGTATCTAAGTAGTTTAAGTGGTTTTGCAGCCACACATTCTCAACTTTAGAAATAACTTCATTGAGTCAGAAGTTTGGCAAATTCATCCAAAGAGGAAACTTAATGTCTTCACAGTATTTTCGTTATCAAAGTGCAGAATTCGATGCAGACAACAGTAATTCTACATTTCGTATTTTAAGTTTCTCAGAACTCAGGCTTGTTTACACAATGTTTATGTTAGTTTTTAAAAGTAATGTTAACTACTTTAATCAGATCTGGCAAAGTTAAGCTTTGCAAGTTAAACATTTTCACAACATTTTTAGCATAATTAAACTTTCAGGTGGACAGTTTAATACCAAGTCCTGGCTACTGCCTTAGCTGTGTGGATTGCACTTCAAGACCTGTACTAAACAAGACGAAGGATAGGTAGGTAGGAAATAATAGTGATTTCTAACGGCCAATCTGCAGTGTCGTTATGTCTTCGGATGCTAATTGCCTATTTGTTTGCTACGTCACTGTCTAGGCGCGCTGCAACAATTGGAGTAATGAATTGCATTACTTTTATTTCATTAAACAAAGTGCTTTCTTCAAAATTTCTTTGTGAAGGTGACTGTTTATCTAAATTAATGTGAGTGACGATTTAATTTACTCAAATGCACAGTGTTTATCGCTTAACTGATATTCAGAGAAAAAGAAATTCAGTTCATAGTGAACAGAAGGAAGAACTGAGGTCGATAGAATTGCTGCTGAATGACAGGTTTAACTGAGAAAACGGCTGTTAGAAACTGATACGTGCGTCATCAGGAAAATTTCCACCACTTAAGACAGTAGCAACTGTATGTGTTCCCATGCCACATGTGGACCTTTCTCGAGGGTCTCCTGGAAATCTACTGGCTACGGCCACAGAAGAACAAACTAATTATAACTCCTATTTAAAATACATGATGTAAACTGTGCAATAAAATTATAGGAGTGTTTTGCTGTAATGTATGTATGAAGTAAGTCTGAAAATAGTTTTATACTATAACACTTCCAGTTTACAAAACAACGTATTCCACAAAAGCTTTGTGTAAGTATATGTGAGCTATATTCAGTTTAATTGGTCAGGGCTCCTATTAAAATCTAGTTTTACTTTATTTTTGTAGTTATTCCTTCAGATATTACGGCATAAATATACCATATGAGAAAACAATCTCTGCCTTGAGAAAAATTTGGAACTAGAGTTAACATTGGAGTCAGCAAAAGGGAAAGAAGTAAGTGTAAGGGAAGCAGATTCAGCTAACGGTATATTAGGATCACGGCATTATCAGAGATGTCAATGCAAAGGCAACTGAAAGCAATAGGTGTAAGTGTCATGCACTAAAAAGTTTTTATGTCATTCAAAGTGGCGTGGAAGTTTGTGTTGCGAAAACAAATAGAAGAATGTGCCATGGAAGTTAATGTTAAAAAACAAAAAATAGATACATTATCCTATTTACCCAAAAAGGAAGGGTCACGTTGAAAATTTTTGAAATAAATACTATGTTTTAAGAGAACATTTAATTGTTATTTATTTATAAACACTGCCCAGTAGCATCAATTTCACTTGATGTATATGAGAATTCCCTAAGCTATCTGGGAACTCGTATAAGTATTCAGCCATTAGCCGTTATTGTAGAGAAGCATAGAGGAGTAAGGAGACATGGCGTTGCTGTCCGGGAAATAACGCTAATTCATACCTCATTGTCTATAACACGCAGTCAGTTCCACAAGAAAGCATACGCCATTATTTGTAAGAAATAAAGGACACTATTATAAATATATGTTTACATGAAAATACATGGTATTATCAATTGCACAACTACGTAATTGTTAATCCAGTCGCCGCCATTATCTATTATAGCTTGGCACCTTTTTGGCATGCTTTTCACAAGCTTTTCTGCACATTCTCTCGGTAACGTCCTCGATTTGATATGACAGCTACTTCAAAGTATATATTGGGTTTCCTTTAAGCTTCATCGTAATATACGACCAAACATTTCCGATCGGATTTGCATCTGGACACACTGCCGGCCAATCCACCGTGGACACCCCATTGCTTTGTTTCTACGCTGTACAGAGATGGCTACGATGTTACGGTTCATTATCCTCTTGAAGCATCGAGTTTCCCTCGTTCGAATCAAACAGCTTCTTAACGGACCTCAGAAGGCACTTTGTATAAATATATAAATATAAATAAGTGACGCTTCTGATATTTTGCACTCATTTTAAACTGCAACCGACAAAACAAAACAATCGACTCTCACATTGTTTATCTATATACTGAGCAAAAGCGCATTGCTTACAGATTCTAGACCACCACTAGAGATGTCGCTGCTGACGTTACATTTAAAATTATGGCGTACACTTTCTTGTGGAACTGACTGTCTATACGAGGGACATTCTGTAATTAAATAGACAAACTGACGTATAAAAAAGTTGTGTTTTGCAAGGAAATGAAATTTTTACTGCTTCTCAACACGATCATACCCAATATTAACATACTCGTCCTAACGATGAGCTAGTTTTTTTTTCTTCTTTCTTACATGATAGAAAGAATTCTCTGTCTTGTTGTATGAGTGTCTTTCCCAGAAATTTTTTGACCTCCTCGCTATTGCTGAACTATTCTCCACGTAGCGCTTCCTTGAGTGGACCCAAGCTTCATCACACATAAAAATGTTGTTTAGAAAAGGGTCACCTTCCCTTTCATAATGTTCTTTCAAGTCTGTATGCACTTTCAGACTTGTTACCTTGAGTTGCTGCGTTAACTGTGTACTTGTTACTGATTTGAACCGTGCCAACACTTACTGCAACTGTTTTTGCTATGTGTTTTACTGTAACACGTCGGTCTTCACGAATAATGTCGTCAGTGCGGGTTTCAGGATAAGAATCTGACGCTTCAGATGGCTGGCAACGACGATGCTCGTCAGTCAATGAGGTTTCACCGTTCTTGAACTATCTTATTCATTAAAAAAAGTTCCGCGGTTCCATACAACTTTCTCCATGCTGTAAAATCATTCGAAAATGATTGTAGCCGGTTTTTCACCTTCGAAAAACAAACAAATGTTGTTGAACTACTGTTAAAATTTCAAGCGGACGCCACATTGTTCAATGGAATATTGAGGTTAGAAACAAATTAATTTTCAGCCGTCAGCTGTTCTCAGCTCAACCAAGTGATGCCGACCTAAAGTCATAGAAGTACAAAAGTGCCTTTACAAATTGTCTTATTTCTATATGGATTTGTCTCTTTAATTATTTAATGATTCTCGTATTACAAAAAACCGTATGTACATATGTGTCTATGAATGTATGGTCCACATCTACTGAACCACTGGATCTATTCCAGCCAAACCTGGTACACGCGTCATTTACTATCTAGAAATTAGCACTATGTGAGTAAGAACAATGCCATAGGTCAAAACGGGGTGATGTAGAAGCATATTTCAGAAATGTCCGGAGCAGTTTCAACCAAATTTCGGATATACATGAATCATTTTTTATATAAAAGTACTTTGGGAGTAAGATACCTATTATTTCTACCGATGGGGATTCTTTCCTGTATTTAGTTGACAGGGAAACTTTTAAAATATGAAATCCGTTAGTGTTATCTGTGATATTCAGCTGTCAACCAGGCTGCGAGTACGAACAGTGCAGGAGCCAATGAATTTGTTAACGTATTTCGGGACCACAGATCATGCCACATGGTTGAATACCATAGAGAACTTTTAACATCCTTCTATAGCTTTATGGCGTAAAACATTAGAGAATCAGACACTTATGTGTGCTGTAACATATGAAACTGCGGGTGAACAGCTGGCTCGATATAATTACTAACCGAATTTAAGAATTTAAAATGCCCTCATAATCAACTAAGAAGCATACTCTTATGTTAAAGGTTTAACACAGTAATATAAGTATTTAAGTTAGAAACCGTTTATGCCACTTGAGACAACGTAACTCATTGCGAGGAAATTGCCCTAACTATATTCATCAAATATCTGAGACTGTAAGCACTTACTGACCTCGAACGAATTTTACACATAATTTCAATCTCTTATGAAACTTTTTGTCGTTGACATCCTCCACAAAATAATGAAAGGAATAAAGTTTATCGTTTACCACATTTTCACTTTTCGTGCAGTATAACTTCAGCAACAGCCATGACGTTTTCATTTATTTCTTCTTTACTGCCAACTCTCTTCACAACACAGTTTGCAGACGGTACGCAAACATATCACTAGATGTAGCTGCAAATTTCTATCATCGTACGACACATAGTTTAAAAGATATGACGTCATAAACTTTGAGATGCGTAAAAAACTAGCATTTTGCTTAAAATAGAGCACAAATTACACAGACTACACTCATTCAGTATTTGAGGATGAGAACACCTAGTGACTTCAATGAACTTTAACATAAATTCCAACAATTTCGAAACTTTTTCACACTATAGTACCCACAGAAGACTGAAAGGAGGAAAAGTTTTCCACGTCTACACTTTCACTCATACAGTAAAACTTCTGCATCAGGTATGACTTTTTACTTGATTCCTTCTTTATATTCGCAACATATTTTGCAGAGAGAATGCACATATGCCACCAACGGTTCAGGAGATATGACGTCATGACAGTGAGATGCGTGAAACGAAGGGCATATTAGCAATTTTGGTTCGGACCTTTTCATTAGTCTGTGGATGAATAATTCGAAACTAATAAAACCAATACAGTTACGATTTTTCGTAAGCAGCCATAAATGTTTTACATGCTTAACTCGTTTGTAAATTAATCAGACGTATGAAGATGTTTTGTACATGGGAGTTCGATTCTTTAAAGAATCGGGGATTTGGTTCAAAATGGTCCAAATGGCTCTAAGTGCTATGCGACTTAAACATCTGAGGTCATCAGTCCCCTAGACTTTGAACTACTTAAACCTAACTAACCTAAGAACATCACACACATCCATGCCAGAGGCAGAATTCGAACCTGCGACCGTAGCAGCAGCGCGGTTCCGGACTGAAGCGCCTAGAACCGCTCGGCCACAGCGGGGGATTGGTGTTTACTGGTTATTAAGAAATGTTTTTACATCCAGGAGAAAGTACGATCATGCTTTGTACCGTCGAAAAATATTTTCAACTTGTTCTCGCATTTGTGGAAATAATCAAATCTCGAACATATCTCGGTATATTTTTTCGAAAAAAATTGACGAGCGCCACTTCTTTTCCCGAGAACAGCGCAAAACACACGAAGAATTCGTGGGTACCTCTCGTGACCGATGTGGCGTTTGCTGTTTTATTCAGTGGTTTGGTATTTAACTAATTTGTAAATGGAAATGATAATCTTATTTTATTACATTGAGTAATTACTAAATAATTTTTCTCCCGGCTAAAAATTTGATCAAGTTGCTAAAGAACTCCAAGTTAACGTCGTGTTAAAGTGTTGTCTGTAAGTTGTGTAAGTGTCACTAAATCACAGTTCATACAACAGATTCCTTACAACTATTGATTAAGATGGAAGCAGTTATCTTCAGCAAAATGATCATTAAAACCACCGAATATCAGCCGCGCACAACACTGACGTATGTTACCTGAAACAATATTCTTCGCAATTCGTGCGTAATTAATTTCGGCTCCATACATCAGCTAGATAAGTTTGTTATAACGATCGTGCTATGAACACGGTTTTTAAAGAACCAATCTGATTCGAATCATTTTCGTTAAAATGTGTTCGGGACCACCGGTGCACATTTATTTTCACACATTTGTATTACCTTCGGCATTTATTCTGCAGAGTTGCGTAATTTAAATTTGAATTTGCCGCTGAGATAATTGTTAAAATGGCGGCAGATAATTGATAGAGACTTACTATTGTTAGAGCAAATAAGTAAATATTGAAAATGCTTAGTAAACTCTATAAAATCTACTTTCGTATTGTGCACTATTTAGACTTCATCAAGCAAACATTTGACTTGTTTCTAAGGAAAACACAGACAAAAACGAGATACAAATCGCTATCATCAATGGCTGCGCTCGTTGTAGCGGAAAGAAATAATTAACACAGATAATGCTTACTGACAAGGGAACCTCCCCATCGCACCCCCCTCAGATTTGGTTATAAGTTGGCACAGTGGATAGGCCTTGATAAACTGAACACAGATGAATTGAGAAAACAGGAAGAAGTTGTGTGTAACTGTGAAAAAATAAGCAAAATATACAAACTGAGTAGTCCATGGGCGACATAGGCAATATTATGTAAACCGTCAGCTCACGAGCGCCGTGGTCTCGTGGGAGCGTGAGCAGCTGCAGAAGGAGAGGTCCGTGGTTCAAGTCTTCCCTCAGTCTGCTTTCCGCAGCGCTGCGGCGAGGACGTCTTGTTTACGTCCCGTCCGCGCGGTCGCGAGTGCCCGTAGTTGTTTACTACTTCGTCGCCGCTAGTTTAGAGTCCATCACTACCGACGCAACATGACACATTCATACAGACAAACCACCATCAAGATCAGTTTTCAAACCGATCATGCACGACCGCGAGCTTTTGAAGTGGAACGTTTTCTACGTGACGACGTTAAAATTGACCCGCGAGACATAATTGGTATCCATCTCTCTATCACGAGCAGTGTTGTCTACGTCAAGCTAGTAAGTGACGAGGTGTGCAACAGAATCGCGAGCGCACATGCGAACGATCTTAAATTCAAACATTCTGATGGCCATATTGGGGCGGTCTCTATCGATCACGCGGGGCTTGGCCTCCGTACGATACGCGTCTTCGAACTCCCTTTCGAAGTACCACCGGACGTAGTCACCGCGGCTTTCCAGCCCTTCGGCAGAGCGATCAGCCATATGGCCGAAAAATGGACCACCTTTACAACGTACCCCGTTCTTAACGGGGTACGACAGATTAAAATTGAACTGACCAAACATGTTCCGTCATATCTTGTCATCGGCGGATGTAGGGCGATCATTATGTATGACAGTCAGCCACGCACTTGTTCTGGTTGTGGCCAAGAAGGGCACGTCCGGTCGGATTGTCTCCGACGACGGCTTACTCAAATCCCGACAGGTGAATCTATGACTCCTTCTACGGTGACGACCCTTCCTCTCAATTACGCCGAAGTCACACGGGCAGCAACTCTTTCCGATGCTGACGACAGTAGTCCGATAGCCGCCCCCGATGGAGAGACCAAAATGGCTTCTGCAGTACAGGATCCGGCCTCTACAACGGCGCCCCCACCTGAAGATAATCACCGATCGACCTTGCAAGAAGGCGTGGATGCCAGAATGGACATTGACCCACGGGTTGTGCCGACAGCGGCTTTTCTTCCAGACACCGGAGCAGCTGACGAAATCCACCCACATTCAGATACTGAAACACACGTCCGTAAACAGCGTTCCCCGCGAAAACACAAGAGACGGCGGCGTGCTCCATCGGACGAGTGTTTGCAGCGATCGTCTGACATGGACTATGGAAATTCCGACGACGGTACCGGCGGTACAGAGGCCGCTGTAACTTCAAACTCAACAGATCGCCGTGGTGACGGCTTCAGCCCCTCAGACCCCACAGCACAGCAGGATCACAAGCAGACATCCGCTGCCGATTCCCAGCCAGCAGAGCCGATGGAGTCAGCGCCGAGTGCCGCAGCAGCCACTAACAGCCACCAACAGCCGATGGTGTTTCACGGCGACTGGGCGGACGACTGTGAGGAACACTCCTTGCCCATCGTGTCGGACGACACGGGGGGAAATTTACCCCACCAGTGTTGATCCTTTCCCGCCGTCAGTTACAGTGACGAGACAGCCTTGCCAGGGTATTGATGCCCAACACGGATGCTGTGGATAGACCTCAAACTTATCGCGTTGCAACTATAAACATCAACACTATACGGACGCGCGCTAAGTTATCCTTGCTTCAGGATATGTTGAACTCTGCTTCCATCGACATAGCCCTTCTCCAGGAAGTGTACGTCGACGACTTCCCAGGCATGTACGGTTACGATGCTTGCGTCTCTCCAGCTTCCCCAACAGGCAGCGGTGTCGCTGTACTTCTTCGGTAAGGGATAGTGGCGGACGATATCCTGTTTCTGCCTGGGGCAAGAGGAATGGCACTCACAGTACTGGGGGTCCGCCTTATCAATATCTACGCACCTTCCGGGACGGACAAACGTCGCGAACGTTCACGATTCTTTGCGGAAGACGTCGCCCCGCTCTTCCAAGGCCGCCACGACCACCTGGTGTTTGGAGGTGACTACAATTGCGTACTGGCGCCCAGAGATCAACTCCCACGACATAATCCGTGCCCGGAACTCGGGACGCTAATTCGAGACCTGCAGATGGTGGACACTTGGGAACATCTTCACGGCCACCGACCGGGATTCACGCACTTCACAAGTCACTCTTCCAGTCGTATCGATCGGATTTATGTCTCACGCTCTCTCGCCGCTGGAGCACAGGATGCGGAACTGTGGCCTGCAGCATTCTCGGACCACTCAGCTTACATTTGTGCCGTCACCCTGCGGCGGCAACAAGTGTGGAGAAGCCGCAGCCCGTGGAAATTAAACATCGCTCACCTGTTCGTACCCGGATTGCCGCCAAGCCGTTGAGGATACGTGGCATTCGTGTGAAAATCGCCTCCGTGCATATCCCACAACGATCCGCTGGTGGTTGGACTGCGCCAAACCGGCACTGAGGCGAACGTTGATAACCTACGGTCGTGACCACGCTACCTGGCGAAGACATACACTCGACTTTTACTTCCGGGTCCTGCGCGACTGCGATGCTATGGCGCCGTCTCCGGAACGACAAACGGCGGTCCACCGTGCTAAGGCTCAGATCCTCGCTCATATGCGACGCCACCTAGAGGGGGTAGTCATCCGCTCGAGGACGCAGGATCGGATACCGAGCGAACGCCCGTCAATGTTCCACGTCCTTCGTGAACGTAAACGACGCCAACGAGCGCTGATACGCTTCATCGACACGGAGGACGGTCATCGCCTCACCACGCAACAAGACATAAACACAGCGTTCTACAATCATTACTCCCAACTCTATTCCGCTCAGACCACTGATCCGACAGCACTGGAGGACGTCTCTCAGACGATTTACGGCACCGTCACCCCGGCAATGGAAGCGGCCTTGATGGAAGAAATTACAGAAGAAGAAGTGATCGACGCCTTTCGAAAAGGTGCTGTCAACAAGTCTCTGGGTCCTGATGGCCTCCCCTTGGAATTTTACCGGACTTTTCAATATTTATTAGCCTCCCGATGGACGGACATCTGTCGCGAACTCCTATCCCCGGACGTGCCGCTCCCTGCGGCCCTTGTGGAAGGAATGATTATTCCTATTCACAAACCGTCCGGTGGCTCACGACTGCAGGACTACCGCCCGTTGACGCTATTGAACTGCGACTTTAAGATCTTTTCTCGACTGTTGGCGGCGCGGATACGCCAGACCCTACGAAATGTTATCTCACCCGATCAAACGTCATTAGGAGGCGACAATAATATTCAAACAGCACTCAGTGAATATCGTGACTTGATCTCACTGGCGAGGGCATGTCGTCTGAAGGGTGCACTGGCGGCAATCGATTTTAGTCAAGCTTTCGACCGAGTGGACCACAACTATTTGGAAGCGGTCCTCCAACATATGCGGTACCCACAGCCACTCGTCACTGTCGTCATGCGACTCCTCCGTGGCGCGACGTCCAAGGTGATCGTCAACGGCCGACCTTCGCAGGCCCTCACCATTTCTCGATCGATACGCCAAGGGTGCCCTCTGTCCACTTTACTTTACGCTGTGGCCATGGAACCTCTCCTCTGCGGCCTGCGCCAACGACTAACGGGTATGACGTTACGAGGCCACACTTTCCGGTGTAAAGCGTACGCTGACGACCTGGTGATTGTCATCCGCCACGGTGACGACACCGCTAGCGCACTAAATTGGATAACGAAATATGGCATGGCCGCTGGTAGTCGTATCAACGTCGCAAAATCGGTGGCGATGAACATCGGGGTCGGATTGTCTGAGAACAGTGTCACCCCCTTACAGCTCAGAGATAGTTTGAAATGTCTCGGCATTGACTTTACAGACGATATACGACGGACCGCTGCTCACAACTTTCGACGGCTTTTACGGAATTTTCGGACTGGAATTGCCAACAACCGCCTACGAGCCCTGGACATCGTCCAACGGACCCAGTATGTTAACTCACATTTAGCGTCACGCATTCCGCACATCGCCCAGATATTACCTATACCGGTGATGTTAGCACGCCGTATACATGCGGCTTTTGGGTCCTTCGTGAGTTCAGGAATGCTTTTCAAGGTCAAATATGAGACTCTCACCCTTCCTCCGGATCGGGGAGGGCTTGGCCTTTATCACGTTTATGACAGAGCGGTCGCCCTATTTGTGAGCACATTAGTCAAACTACGGCACCGCCGTCCGGACAGTCTGACCAGTTTGTTAATAGAAGAACTAGCACCGCCCTCCCTGTTGCCGCCTGTGCCGATACACCACGTCCCCTCCTCGCTCTTCTACATCGGCGTCTTTTACCTCGAACTCAGTTACGTTCGACTTGCCTTACCAGCGACTCAACTGGCGACGGCAAAGACGGTTTATAGGGTCCTACAACGTGGACGACCCGATAACGTCGTGGAGAGTAAGCACCCGAACGTCAACTGGCGAGTAGTGTGGAGGACAATTCACCACGTAACACTGGACACTGACGTCACGTCGATGTGGTATATCACTGTCAACGGTAAGCAGGTGACCAGATCAAGGCTACATGCGATCCACATGGTGGACTCACCCACGTGCACGTACTGTGGCGTTCAAGACGACGATGAACACCGTCTTAGCTGTGGCGAGTCTACGGCAGTGTGGCACTTAGTGAGGCAAATGTCAGCATACTTCCTTCGGGTAACGCCGAATCATATCGACCCCAAGACTATCTTATTCCCGGATGAACCCACGCACTAAAACTAATGCAATGACGTGGCTTCGTGGACATGCAGTGCATTATTTGTTTCAAGACGGCACTAAGGACACTTTAGACTTTTGGAACTATTTGCAGGAACGACATTGCAAGATCCTCCGTAACCCTAAGTATCGACAATATTTTTCCAATTTTTTGTGGAGTGCGTTCCACGACCCTCCACGTAGCTGGAACATCACGGGTAAGAGAAGCTAAAATTACAATACGATGATAGAACACTACACGGTACGACGTGGGATCTACTTTCATCACTACGAGAAGTCATACCTGGATGATACAGCAGATGGAGAGTTTCGTTGTGAACCCTCACACTCTGTAGCAGTATTTGCCCCATTTCCTCTTTTTGTCCCCGGTGCGAAAAGGTCTTCGCAGTTTTAGTTTCCCCATCCGGTGCAAGATGTAGCACTGGTTAATGGTGGTATGGATTCCACCCTTCAGTTTTGTTTCATGGTTTCCTTCGCCCCGCACTTTGTTCTCTTTCTTTATGCCTTTTTCTACAACTATTAGCATGGTTTTAGTTATGTGCGTCCCCAACTCGACGCAAAGAGTGCACTTACTAGTTTTCAGTTCCTTACTGTTAAAAAAAAAATTTTAAAAAAATGAAAAAACAGAAAAAAAACAAAAAAAAATTCAAAATAAATAAATGAATAAATAAAATTTAAAAAAATCACAATAATACACCAACTGCATCCTTTGTACCACTTCACATCCCCAGGATGGGAGGGGGGAGACATCGTGGACAGGCCTCGGGTCGCGACCCCTGCCCACCTTGCCTCCTCCAGCCCACTACCTGATCCATTAAAAAAAAAAAAAAAAAAAAAAAAAAAGTCTTCCCTCAGGCGAAAATTTTACTTTCTTTATTTTTACATAGTTATTATCTGTCCTTTCGTTCATTGACGTCTCTGTTCACTGTAAAAGTTTAGTGTCTGTGTTTTGCGACCGCATCGCAAAACCGTGCGATTAGTAGACGAAAGGACGTGCCTCTCCAATGGGAACCGAAAACATTTGATCGCAAGGTCATAGGTCAACCGAATCCTCCACAGGAAAACACATCTCATACCAAGGACCTTTCGTTCCGCAGCTGCTCACGTTACCACGAGACCACGGCGCTTCTGCGTTTCTAGTGTCGTTAATGTTACCTATCTTCCCATGAACTACTCAGTTTGTATATTTTGCTTATTTTTTCACAGTTCCACACAACTTCTCCCTGTTTTCTCAATTGATCTGTATTCAGATTTTCAAGGCCTATCCACTGTGCCAACTTATAACTAAATCTGAGGGGGGTGCGATGGGGAGGTTCCCTTGTGAGAGAGGAATTAAAGTTACAAATAATTATTCACTCATATTTATAATAATAATGAACTCTATTTTCCAGTAATAACTAACAAATAATTACAATTTCTTAACAGACCTCAGTTCGATTGCGTCCGCAACCTAAAAAAGCCAACCAACAAAAGGTAAAAACAAAGAAAGAAAAACGCAGATCATAAAAGGAATTTACAATTATCATTGTCTTTGTATGATACACATCGATATGTCCAACTACATCATAGAATATTGTATAAATAATAAATATTTATAAGTTTTCACTGTCTTTTTCATACGTCGAATAGATAATGTTTATAACTGTTAGAGGCATAATTTCTTCTCGTCGCACTGTAGCCAAAAATTTATCTCGTGGATGTTACACCGACTAGGTATGTGGTTGCTGTGTCCCCCATATTCTATGTTGTGGCACTCCACTTTTCCTCGTAAACAGAACGTCGCCTCATCACTTAACACAAATTGTGAAGGGAAACAGTTTTCTTCCATTTTCACGGCCTGAATTAATTCACAAAACTCTCTATGTTGCTTTCACCGACGTGGAGACCTTGTAACTGGATCCTGTATGATTTAAAATACAAACCGCAGGGAGGGGCGGGGGCGGGGCCGGGGGGGGGGGGGGGGGGAGGGGAAGGAGAGGGGGCAGTGTGTATGTTTGTGTGTGTCTACGAACCGGTATTTTACTCCGTTCTGCGGATTACATGACTGTTGAGAAGCTCCGTTCATTTCGGTTAGCTCGCGCTCTTAAATTTTGAAGCGATTGTATTTTGTGTCGTTGCTCGTTGATTTTCTGTTCTATTGAGTTTTTCGTTGTGTTTCACACTAAATGTGTTTAATTGGGCTGTGGCTTTGCGTGAAAATTGTATTCAGACAACTAATCACAATTTTACCAAAGGTGCAAAAACATGTTATCAGTAGTTGCAGCGCTGTAGAAAAAATGATGGCACTAACATTAAAAATGCTACTATCTGTAACGTAACTTTAAAGTGGGCATTTTTCACGAGACTTTCGGGCCAAATTATCGAAACTTCCATAAATGAAGATCTTGAACGTAAACTGCAGAGCCTACGTTACACCTTAGTAAAGCAACTTGTACTGCTGTTCCATCGTCCAGCCAAAAGGTATAATAAAGAAATGATAGAGAGAAAGCTGGTAAAAGTACGCTTAACATGCTAGATTCACTGTCACCAAAGAAATAAAACCTGGAACGCTTCACAGAAACAGAAGAAGGCCGTATCGAGTATGAATTATAGGACTTGAGAAAGAAGACGTTTTCATTTGCAAAACAATTACTTGAGAAAGTGTTTAATAGAATGCAAGCGCTGAGACCGAAAATCTAAGTACTGGCTCATGCTGTAGGCAGACGGAGCAAGTAATCCCATAATCTTCAGTTTAGACAGTGCTAAACTTATTACTGTTGTGCACTCGATTTTACGAAAAGTCTTTACAGACACATAAATCATATATCTGGACAGATGCAAAAAGAGAATCCATTGGCTTCGAGAAGATATAAGTGGAGCGTTGCTTTCACGCTTTTTGTCCATGAAAATTTATATTTCGTGAGTAGAATGATGGGTATACCATTATCGGAATTTCTAACTTTAAAGCTTTTCGGTGTCACTCTGGCAATTTCATTAGGGGGGCGATTAATCTCAAGCTTCTGTACAATTATACCTGTGTCACATAACTGCAATCATGGGGTTTCCTTGTTGCTTCATATTTGCATGCAAAGATTTTAAAATACTGTTTCTGATTGTGACGCACAAAATATGTTTATTATAATGAAAACGCTTTGTGATTCTTGCGTATGCAGTACTACTGAAAGTGAAAGACGGCTGGATAAAAGTTATCAGATAGAAAATAGAGAGTAATAGCATATATATGCCAAAAGCAGTCATAATTTCTAGTTTCATTCTAATTATTACAGGGGACGCAATATTTGAGTTTCGTGCCCATAAGAAGTAACAACAGCCTATCTCTTGTATGCACCTTACATTCGTACTCGTATTTCATTCATTGTCGTACGTTAAAGCATTATCTGCTTAATCGGAATAGTGTCGTATCATAACTTGAAAACAGGTCTCGCGCTGCTACGGTTTCTCGACAGTGACGTCACGCGGAAATACCCAATCGCTGCCGAACTCATTTTCGCAGTTTTCTACGTACGTCGTGTATCTTGCTCTAATCTCGCCACAAAAGACGCCCGACACACTGAGTGAAGCCTAAAACTCTCGGCTGGCGCAATGAGTCGACTTCTATGGACTACGGACAAAACTTGGTTGTATGCGCCCTACTTCTCGAAACGAGCACACTGGGGCAAGCATTAGGTTTCACCTTGTATAAACAGCCAGTCTTAAATCTGCCAGTGTCATCGTCGAGCTGTAGAAGGTACAGTTATTTCGCGCAGTTATACGTGAATCTCACCTGCTGAAATACAAAACGCAAAACGTCCTTTGTAGCGCGCATCTCGACTCGACGAGCGTTGGGTATCGAACTCGAGAACGAACAAGCGAACTAGGTGTACAACGGTGATTCCTACCAGCAGCAACAAGAATAGGTATCAAGGTAACGTTTTACTTTAGATGGGTAAGTTAAAAATCATCCCAAGTTTCTAGCTTCCTCCATGCAGCACAAATAGTCTTGTGAAACCGGATGAATCTTTTTGAAAAATCCAACAATTGAACTACTCTGTTGTTCATTCTTGTTTAGTCCTGACCGGGATGAAGTAGAACTGCTGGAGAAACACTTAGAATTGTGCTGCATATCCTTCTCCACAACGGTTGAGCACCGAAAAGAAGCCATACGTCTGCGAGATCAATCATAGAAAAAGATGTGTTTCTGAACGCGGAGAAAATACTGCACTTAAAGACAAAATTAAACTTCACGTCAACAACTCAGGTGGTAGGATGCGTGTGCAGCACACGCTCGACCAACAACTGCAGAGAAAAAAAATCTTAAAACCGCAGCTGCGCATGGCCTGGTTCTGTAATTGTACGAGATGTTTTAGGGTACGTATAGAAGAACTGGAATTATACACGGCTTTACGTAAGTATTCATTTCCAAAATTAAGAACGTGTTGTGATAAAATGGGCCACTTTGTGCCCTCTATAACCAGGCGATTATTCCATATAAAACAACGTATATGAAGAAATGTTGATGTAAGTATCTGTCGCTATTGTGGACCTGTACAATTTCGTATTATTACTTGGAAATTCAACTACGGAGTGTAAACAAGATTCTTTCACCGTCGTGCTCAACATTGTACTTCTCAAAACAGCAAAATAGCAGTTAAAAGTACAAATTTCACAATTACGTCTCTTTCATTAACTTGGCATTTATACGTCGACTACAGGACAGGTAGCACTAACTGATTTTTAGTTACGCACAACTTCATTAGTTGTAAAATAATAATCGTACAACAATAAACTAAATAAGGAAAAAATACAATCTGACATAAAGCAGCTAATTATTATATTCTCTTTCGACTCAAAGCTTTCACACATTACTATCCGATAAGTAATAACCACAAAAATTACTGTGGTTCTAAAGAAATATTGTTCAGAGAAAATAGGAACAGAATTTTAACATCACATTAGTGTACATCTCTACAAAAATACTTCTTGGCTGAATTATTATTTTCTGACAAAGATAAATTTAAAATCAGGGTACAGTTCCAGTATTTGATTTCTGGAGACAATTTGAAAGCAGTTACTAGCGCAGCATATTCTCACCTCATTACGTTGCTGTTGGACGTCGCGCCGCATTCAGCGTTACAGACAAATAATACCCTCTTCAGACTCCTTCCTATTCTGGTCTTCTTTCTCTTTCACCACCATCATACGTAACGCTGAGCATTTCAAGCTGCTGATATCTCTGTGCAGCCTTTTTCAAATCAACGCGACTCTTTCCTACTACTTTCAGTCTCAACAATCACGTCAGAGATACTGCAATTCTGCTTCTGTTTAAGCAATCACTATGGCCTTGAAGTGCAAAAATCTCAGGAGTGAGCACTGCCTTCTGCATATAAAGTAACACTGTCGTATGATTTCGGGTCGACGTTGTTTATTTAAGGAGAATTCAAGTTGGTCCTCATGTCACGTCACGTCTCGTCAATTCACGTTACGATCAACGAGTTAAAATTTCATAGAGTGGCTATAGGTCCGCCATGTTTGAAGCAAATTGAAGTTCTGGCCGCCATGTTTTCTTTAGTCAAGGCATTCGTCTGCTGTGTCCCGCCCCCTTGTAACTGCGTTTGACTTACTTGAAATAGCCCATACTAGCTATATTTTTTCTAAAACAAGCAATAGACAGCGGTGATTTCAATGTACACTGACAGCAAAAAGGGATGTTTTTGTCGAAATATGGCTAAACTTTTCGATGTAGATAACACTACAAGACAACTCAAATAAGTCTGTCCATCCACTATAATGTTACTTGTTGCCCATAAATTAATGCAATTAGAGCAGGTACCACCAGAATATTAAGGTGAAACTTCTAAACATGCTGTGGTTAACTATTAGAAACAGTAACGGGCGCAGAAATGCGATATTTTTGTCGCTATTTCAAAGTAAACAGTCAAAGCCTCAAAAACCAGTACACTGTGAACGAGAATTTATTTGGAATATGTGTTACAAGTAGTTAACACAACCATAGTAATTCAATAACAAAGTCGAAGCGTTCTTGGGTGGGGTAATTTCACAAATTTTCGTAAGTAGCTGTATGCCTTGGCAGAATAAAAGTGTAGGGTCAGGGCAAATTTCCTTATTTGCTGAGAATAATGGCATACTTTAGCACTGCACTGAAGTTCCAATAGCTCCTTCAACAAACCAACTGCGTGTTCACTGTTCAACATATCAGAAACTGAACTACATAGCCTTCTTCTCAAGCCAGCAACTAAAGTCTGTAACTGCACTATTCTTCTTTTGTGTCGCACACTAAGTTGCTTCATTTGCTTTATACGCTTCTTTAGTCGCACATTCTCTGCTTGTACTCTGTTATATTGTGTTTTCAACTTCTTAGGGCTTGGTAGACAGTAATTGTGGTCAGCAGAAACAGATGTGGGTCCGACAGGCACTGAAAGAATGTTGTTACATCATAAGTTTATAACAGAGTTACACCATAAGATTATAATAGAAAGTATGTAATTCAAAGTAATAAGAACACGGAGTAAAATTAAATTATTGACTTACTTTGTGCTAATGATGTCACTGTAATAGCACTATCTTGCAAATTGTCGAAAGATCGCTTTCTGGGTTGTGGTCGTAATACTTTATCTTGCTTTTGTAAATGTGGTGGAAAGTTAAAGATAGTAGGTACTGGTTTTGACAAAAGGCGCCTCTGGACATTTGTGTGGTACATATATTTCTCTTCTAAATGAGCTGAACAGAGGTAACTGGCTGTAGTAGGAAACCAGTTTTCTCGCTTCATATTTATAGCCCATCTTTTTGTAATTTCCTTATCTTTTAAAGGAAATCTGTAATCAACGATAAATAAATTACTTCCTGCATTTGTCTTAAGCATAATTACAGTTCCAATGCAAATGACTCTTTAATAAACATTTAAAAATGTGTGTCGTATTTTGGTACTAATATACTTACTTATAATATGAAATATTTGTTGTTTTATCGCTGCGATTTGTGCAGTTGAACGCTGAACACACTGCAGGCATGTTGACTTCATATTTTGTAACAAAAAAGTCAACTAGAAAAGTTAAATATTACAGTAACATCACAACATCTGACACACTTCCAACACAAACAACAGTAACGCTTTCCTAATGTTTTGACTAAGGAGAACATGGCGGCCGAGTTAGCGTTGGTTGCCGCTAGGAGCGCTGTAACTAGTATCTCAGCCAGTCTATGAAATTTTAACTCTTTGATTACGATGTACATAAATAAGAAGATAAGTTAAAGAAACAGTTTCCATTAAATAACGTTTCAAGAGAAAAGGTTAGCTTCAAAGAAGGAGAAAACTACAGTGTTTATGACGTTATTAGTTATATAAGAAAAACATAATGGATAAGGTAAATAGGCACCATTTATTCCATTATAGCTAGCTATTCCTTGAGGTGTGTGTGTGTGTGTGTGTGTGTGTGTGTGTGTGTGTGTGTGTGTGTGTAGTTTCCTTAGTAAATAAATGTCGATGTTTTGAAATGTTGTTTCACTTCACAGTAACAAACAAAATTGATCAATAACGTATGTTATGAAGTTTGCTTTGGCCATTAATAAAAGTTGTCGTTGTTAGCTCCTCAATTCCGATACTATACTCCGTCTTTTTGTATCACGGATGGTGAGTCATATCCTCGCTTTCGCCAATCGGTACTTGGCTAATCGAATTGACTCGACGCAACGTGCAGACAGCGTAAATGCACGCTGACGTAACGGTGCCGTTACGTGATACCCGTACATTTTACTCTTTCAACCTAAGAGCCTACTTTATTCCAGTCAAGTGCAGTTTGTTATGGTGTCTACAAAACGCCTATACTACATTTACAGTACCTATTAGGGGAATCTGTCTGTACTAGCGATATAATGACGTTCAAAATTTATGAGATGCATTACAGAGAAACCTACACCATCCAATATCATGTGATCACCGGGCAATGTAAGTTGGCAATACAAAATTAATACTGCGCATCTGAATGTTCACACCATAAATATTTCTACTTTGTAGTTTTACACATAAAAATACATACCGTGACATTTCATTATATCCATATTAACAGCTATCTGATACAAAACAAAAATGATTAATGTAATTTAGATATATATTTTACGTATTAAGAATTCCCTACAGGGAATAGCATAGACTAGATGCTACTTCTTTTACACACAGGCTCAACAGATTTCACTGCTAGTACAAATGAACTGAAACTGCTTTAAGTATCACATAGTACAAAAAAAGAAAAAGAAATAATATACAGTATATAGAAATGGGAGTACGTATCGATACAAACTTATATATGCAGTTAACATCGTGTCTTAAGACAGACATCATAAGAACCGAAGTAAATGTGTTTGTATTAATGAATCTACTAAGAAGATACACTATTTTAGTTAATCCATTGTGGAGTGGCTGTCGGAAAGCCTTTAACTAAGCACACTGGACAAGGAATTTTTACTCCTCAGGATATATCATGCCAATACTCAGACAGTGGCATCATTTCGCCGACGAAGAGCCCAAGTTTCTGATGTTATGCCATATGCAGCTGAAGCCACTCCTTGACGATTATTTTACAAAATGCATAACAGTGTGCTGTTCATATGGAAAATAGAGGGTGGAAGAAAATGAAACTCTCTAGAATAAGACACGCGCTTGCTTGACTCTTGTTAATGAGCATCATAGAAGATGTTCTAAGTGACATCCGTTGATGAGGATGCACCATTTTGCTCGATTTATCAGACGCGAGTAGCTGTTCTGCCTGATGGAAAGCAGCAACAGCGTTTTCTGTGTCCTGTTGTATCTCTCCCGCTGTATGAGGATTATTTCACTTCATTCATAACTGTCCGTCTTAATCGCACATTATTGTATGTTTCATAACATAACCGGATGGTCTTACTGCCATCATCAGGGTGCCCTCAGGCCGTCGTTATCGCTTCATCATGCAACTGCGTGTACGTTGATACACGTACCAGATTACTCGTAATGGTATGTAATAGCTATCCGCAATATTGCCCTTATTATGTACGCTTAGATTTTTTCCTGTAGACTTCGCCTTCAGCTAAATGAAGCTGTTATTATTAGATTAGTGTTTTCCCCATTTTGTTTCAACGACTCTGAAGATGGCAGTAAGCCGAAACCGTACACATTGTGAATTATATAATAATCTGCGATCAAGACTGACAATAATGAATAAAGTGCCAAACTGCGATCGCGGGTCCGTTTGTAGACTGTATTCTTCAGTTGACAGAGGCAAGCAGAATTACCTGGGCTTCGTCTTGAAGAAAAGAACCTGTTACAACAAAACACTAGTACTACATTGCGTAAACGACAGCTTGGACTATCCACTTTTTCCTCGATATTAGAGAGTTTGGTGTATTGTAATGACATAAATAGATCGCTTACAATCCTGAAGAACGGCGCCTGGTAACATGTTCCTCAAAGCGAAGTCTCAAAGCCTCTTACATAATAGAAACGAGAAACCTTCGATACTTGTGGCCTATTCCGTTCAGTTAAAGGAAACCTACGAGAACATGAGGCAATTTCTGAAGTGTACTGACTACTCGAATCACAAATGAAAAATCTGTGGTGATCTCAGAGTTGTGGGACTTCCACTGGGAATGCAGACTGGTTTCACAAAACGTTGGTGTTTCTTGTATCACTTGGTTTGTAGGCCAAGGAAAACCACTGAAATCTGGCTTTATAAGGGTTTTGTGAAAACAATCGACAAAGATTGCCACGATTTTCAGTTTTTACTATCTAAACTTCCTGCGATTAGCACTGGCCTCAGATTCGCGACTTCATGGAAGATATTACCTCTGAGCAGTTGCTGACAAATATGAAGGAACCAGTTTGGCTTGCATTTAAAGATGTATGCTACAATTTCTTGGGAAACGTAATGTCTAAGAATGACAGGCAACTGAAGGGACACATGCTGGACTCTTACAAGGCTATGGAGTGCACTATATCTCTGAAATTACATTACCTTCATTCCCATTTTAATTTCTTCCCGCCTGATCTGGAAGATGTGAGTGACGAACATGGTGAGCTATTTCACCAAGAAATCGCTGTCATGGAAGGACGGTGTAAGGGAAAATGGTCACCAAACCTTTTGGCGGATTACTCCTGGCCACTCCCACAAGAAGTTTGACGATCCACCCACGAACGATAAGTTCCAGGGAAAAATTTCTAACTTGCAAGTACATTTCAATTTTATTCAGCTTTCTAGTACTATTTTCACTTTATTTTACGTTCTGAAATACAAACAATAACTTGTTTTGCTTGATCTGTACATTAATCAACTACAGATTCCTCCTTTATTGTTGATGAGTGACGTCCAAGTTTCTCGTAAGTTGTGTGTGTGCCATACATTTTCCAGAAAAATTGGTAAGAGGTGGAACATTACTGATTTCATTTTCGCAATCAGAGTATGTGATTTAGCAAAGATCGCATACTTTCATCTCGCGGCAAGACAATTTAGATTTGTTGCACTGTGTTATTTAAGTACACGTGACCCTCCACATTTTACCACAAGCAAAAGTCACAGGGAGGAGAGAGATAAGGCGACCGGTGTGTACGGCACACGGCGCTGCCTCAGCTTATTGTTCTCTCATCACCGAACACCTCATGCACTCGTGGCAAGGTTGTCAAGGCGGAGTGAGTTGTTGCTTCGTCTTGCTGAAAATAAGCATACAGTCGTACATCTTCTGTCAGTTGATTCACATATGGATTAGGGCATACCAGCTAGCATTAACAGTGTGGCGAAAGAATCGTGTTACTAGGAGGGCACCAGACAGTGCGCAACCGAACACCGATCTTGAGATTATGAAACAGCTCTTCAGAGGACTCGTGTGTATTTCCTGATGCGTAATGGCGCACGTTCTGAGAGTTCACGTACCCTGATAGGCTGAAACAGGCCTCATCTGAAGAAATGAAAAAGTGAGCATCCTGATTCCACTTTAGCCAGAAACCACAAGCAGAACTCAACGTACGAAAGTTCTTTCGCTCGCTGTAACTCGTGCGCAACAGCAACTTTGTAAGTATACAGATGCAGGTCCTTTTTGACATGCGTCGACACGGCGATCTCTAATTTCCGCTTGCACACATAAAAAGCGTTCATACTTCGTCGGACTTTGTGCCAGACTTCCCTTCATTCGAGTGAAGTTTTCTGGCTTTTGAACTCTTTTCTGATAGTTACGCTCTTCAAGGAAGGAGCATGTAAGGATTGTACTGGGAAAGGTGAATCGTTGACTTCGGGTTACTGGGAGAATTTTGCGAAGTTGTGCGCCATCTGTAAAGAAGAGCACATATACAACACTAGTGTGGTTTGTTGTTGAGTACTGTCCGAGTGTTTGGGATCCCCACCAGGTTCGAAGGGAGGACATCGAAGCAATTCGGAGACGGCCCACTACATCTGTTACCGCTAGGTTCGATCAACAAGCAAGTATTACGGGTGCTTTTGAAACTCAAATGAGAATCCCTGGAGGGAAAGCGACTTTCTTTTTGAGGAACACCACTGAGAAACGTTAGAGAACCGACATTTGAAGTTGACTTCTGAACGATTCTACCACCGCCAACGTAAATTTTGCGAGGCTGTCGTTCTTTCCCTCGCTCTGTTTGCGAGTGGAACAGGAAAGGAAATGAAAAATGGTCCTACAGGGTACCCTCTGCCACTCACTGTACTGTGGCTTCCAGAGTATGGATGTAGATGCTATAGTGTGGAAGGGGGAACAAATTTTTATATTTCTAGGTGATTTGGAGAGTATACAGGATGAGAAATTAGTACACAGAGCTGCCAGCTCTGGCAGGAGCAATGGTTCTAAGCTGGCTGGGAATCATGTAGAAATGAACTTGGGTGACAGTTCTCGGTACGTCTTGCCATGCTCCTTCCACTCTCTCCCAGGTAATTCGTCAGTCATAACGAATGGGGAGAGCTGAAGTAGCAGACTCTCGGGAAGCTAAAACCAAATGCTTTCACCCGATCGAGGACAGCAGTCGAACAAATTCTGTAACAACGTAGATCAAAACAATGTGAGCAATATGCGGTCTTGCGTTGTGAAGTTGAAAACCAACGTCACAGAGACCTCATGGACTGCTACTGGCCTTGAGGTGTCAGAAATCTTACGGCAGCCGCTCAAATTACCATCAACACGGGCCAGATCTGATGGTCTTGTGTACCCAGTGGAAGCCTATATAACCACGCCAGGTGCTGAGCCTTTATGGCGACGGCAAATGCAGTCCAGCAACCTTCGTTACCGAGCTAGGTGGTATAGTGATTAGAAAACTGGACTCGAATTCGGTAGGACGACGGTTCAAACCCACGCACGGCCATCGTGATTTACGTTTTCCGTGCTTTTTCTAAATCGCTTTAGGCAAATTCCAGCATGGTTCCCCTGAAAGGGCACGGCCGTCTTCCTTCCCCATCCTTCCCTAATCCGATGCCACCGATGACCTCGCTGTATGGTCCATTCCTCCAAATCTACTGACCAAACTCTGAGAGCTTACACACGGATATATCCATCATGATGCAAATGCATTACTGGGACTTGTCTGAGAAGACGACGTGGTGCCCCCTTTGTCTTCAGTGTCGCCGACGAGCGCTCCACTCTTGGTGCACGTTCTCTGCTGGCACGCGAGTGAAAGTGGTGCAATAGCTGCTGTGCTGACAGCCCGCCATGGTGCTCCAGCTTTCATCAGTCTATCTGTGTCCTATACTTGTCTTACTGCAAGCAATCCTATTTCCTGATACAATATACGTCAAATAGGTGTATGATGCTGTACAGGAGTGAATAGTACGTCTGTCTTTAGCGGTGCTACCAGTACGAGGCCTCCGAGATTATGTTTCCACGGACGCCCAACAACGTGAGGTCCACTATCTCGGAACTACGAGTATAAATCACACCCTCGACAGTCCATTATCGTGCTGCTGTCGAATTCTGTAACGCGAATAACAAGTGTGCTTGTTCTTCTTACACGACACATAACAAGATCTTCTCGCAAACAAATAACGTTCAAGTTTGATTTCTAAATGAGAAACCCACTGCAGAATCTTTCGCTACATGCAGAATGCAAATGGTGTTACTCCTGGCTACTTTGTATGGTTGTGCTGAAATGCTAATCATTTTCATATTCAAGTAGATGGTACAGTTCACCCTAATTTGAATTTTCTTGCATGGAATCTTCATGGTGTTGCAGTTTTAATGGGCAGTAGTGCAGTCTTGTGGGAAGCGTTGCAAGGTGCTTATTTATAACTGAAAGGCTGGTCATAACGTCACCAGTGATAAGCATAGTAGTGGGCAGACTGTACTAGTGAATTGTTATCTACACTCAGATTTTCCCTTTGATATAAAAATGCAACATTTCACACAACTAGATATAAAATGAGAATTATGCCCATGAAGAGGTATCACAGCAGTATGGTTGTTAAATATTTATAATTATTAAAGAGGTATGTTCTCTAGATCTATGCTGCTTGGACATAATATAGAAGTAAAATTACCATGTTTATTAGGCTCTAGTATGAAATTAGTAGTAGGCATTAAAGTAATTGTAGGGAAAAACATAACCTACAAAAGAAAATACCAAAAGCCAGTAGCAATTCCAAATGCAGCAGAACTTGGCAATGTAGAATTTTAGATAAAACCTTAAAAGAATAATCAACTTTAATAGAAGATATTAGAATATAATGGTATTATGTTTTGGACTCTTATCTATAACTAGACTTCCCTGAAACATACAGATGTTGTATCCGAAGGGAATTCTTAGAATATTATAATTATAGATCACCATAAAACTGTTATAATAGATCAGAAGTATTGATTAATAGTAATTTTACACATAAAACTTGCAATTTTTTAATTTTGTAAAAAAAAGTATTTTGTAAAATAAAAACAAAAGGAAAAACATCATGCAAAGATGATTTTTCCAAAAAGGGTTTATGTTAAGAGAATGAGAGATTTTTAAGTTAAAGAGAATTCATCATAAAATACAGAAATAATTTATAATGTTAAAGATAAAGATTGCAATAAAGGATTAGAGGAGTTGTAAGAAGAATTAGACTTGATAATTTTGGATCTAAATCAGTATTCAAGGTAGACAATGATACATTTTAAAACCAGATAATATTGCTGGTTATTATGTATCCAGTTACTGGTCAGAATAAGAAAAAAGAGATAAAGGAAAGATTTACATCACAAAATAATTGTTAAATTAAACAGGAGTAATATAACTTCAAACAAAAGCAGAGATACATTAGTATTTGTTGCTTAACATTTACTTCTACAACCTGAACTTAATCTGATATAATTATACTGTATTCTTCAAAATATCCTAACAATTGTTCTGGGTATGGTTTAGCTGATCCTTAAAATTTTTTTAACAATTCGTAATATTGTAACCCCCCAAAAGTACTGATGTGATTTTTTCTACATTGTAAATTATATAAACTTTATAATGTATGTACCTGTAACAAAATGACCTAGATTTTCTATGTATTTTATTGTGTTTTATCATTACTTATATATATCTTTGTGTCATTTGTATAATGTGCAATACCTTTTGAAATTAACAGTTGGTAAAGCAGAACAGAATTAAGAAAATGTACTAATCACCTTAAAAATTACAAATAAATACTTTTTTGGTTACTGAAGGTAACTTCCTTCACTTTAAGATGCTAATGAAGCAATGTAATATTAGCTACATTTATTATGGAGCATTGACAGGTACAGAGGTTCCACAGTTGTGTGCACTGTATGTACATCTTAAAATTGTAATTAAATATTATAGTATTTTTTACATTTAAGAGTTTTGTAAATTTAAAGGTGTTTTTCCACATTAGACAGTTTACACTTTTTAAACTTAACATACTGCAATGAATTGAACTCCAATATAATATGTATTACCAGTGTATTAGAGAAATCGTAAATGATTTATTAGATAAACATAACAAACTCGAGTGTTTGTATTAAATATGTTAATGATTACCTTTAACAGTTACATTTACATTTGCACTTACATCCACAGTAGGTCTACTTTGATGCTTACATTAGTACTTAAAATTTAAGTTTGATAGTCCCAGCGATTAGCTGGTGGAGATCATCTAGGTGATGGTCCCAGCGATCAGTTGGTGGAGCTCATCTAGGTGATGGTATAAACCATTACTGTTCACTGCAGTAAGATCACAACACAGGTCTTCATAGACAACATTTTTTTAGGATAAATCAGTGATCTTCTATTATTTAATGTTCAAAACAGTTGAGATCAAGTTTTCTTAACTGTTATTATAAGTTTGAACTGAAACAAACCATCTTCAGATTTAACATTAAACTAATGGACTGTTACTGCTCATAATGTGAGCGAGTGCGCACTGTTACAACATTCTAACCGATTGGCAACTATGTTGGGTGTGGGGCACTACTGTTAATGCAATCAGCTGAGGGCTGCTTTCAGTTTTTATGCAGAGTATATGCTGTTTGTGGCATGAAAAGTGATCCTCCCAGTTGCTATTTGTGTAATATTTGGAAAAAGGTGGAGGTCAAACTTTGAAGGAGACGGTAGGTTGTGAAATCAAACTCTTGAATGTAGGGAATGTTATCGCAGATAATGCGTTTCCTAGGGGTTATCTTGATAGATTCCAAATCGTCGTCTTGAAAGCTAACCTAGTGTTAATCATTTTTAGTCTTGATCACTGAGAAACGTTGTAACCTCAGCTAGCTTGGAATGCACATTACAGTGGCAAATTCTATGAAGGAGATGTTTCTGAAATCAATAATTTAGAACAACTGAGTACTACAAAGAAAGTAACAACAATAGACTATTATAAAGAGCAGCACTAAAACCCGAAATAGCGCATTCAGCTTTCAACATTGTTTACTAGAAATACTAACTTGGTGTTTACAGTTTTAACATCGGAGTGAACTTTCTCGGAAACTGAAAGTAGCAAAGTGACTGCCATTCATCAAGACTGCCAAGTGTTTTTTCTCTGCTGCACTGCACGTGCGCCACGTTCCACTAGGAGCAGGTTTAATTTGCGTTTACTCGTGAAGTGCGGCACCTCTGGTCATATCCGAATCGAAATTTGCTGTATTTCGATATTTTTCCTGTTGGCATTTTGAGATACTTTCTGATGCAGAAAGGAATAGTTTGAGTTGACTGTCTTGCAAAATTTATACAGAAAATTGCTGGTGCTAGGACATGACTTTCCAGTGAGGGTTTGTGTAAGGCGATCTTATATTGCCCTCACGTGCCTCAGATAACCCTTTCCTTGACGAAGGCAAATAGTGATTGGCTGCGACCTTTCGAAGAAGCCATCCTGACATTTGCCTTAAGCGATTTAGGGAATTCACGGGAAACTTAAATCTTGATGGCTGGGTGGTGATTTGAACAGCCGTTTCCCCTAATATGAGAGCGTGTGCTCACCACTACACCAAGTTGTTCAAGAACATGCCTAACATCGCACAGACCAGTGAAACACTCATGGGTCCGCGCTGGATTTATATCTTAATTGACGTCACACTCGTTTGGAAACAGATTTGAATAAAAGTCCTGAAATTAAAGTTTATTGTGGAACTCTGCGTTATTTTCCTCACATGCCTTTGTTCATCAACCTCGAAAAAGAGAGGAAAATGTGTTTCTGCATCCGCACATACTACTCTTCGCCACAAACCGGTTTCCTCCATCTAATATCGTCATCAGGTGACCCTTGATTTTCCCACTGCATATGAATTCGTGAATGTGTAACAGACCGGAATATTATATAACAGAAGAAATTACGTCATTTCGTGAAAAAAATAGCCTCACGTGTAGACACGTTACATAAACAGAAATGTCTAAATGTTTAAACAACATTAATGCTATTGTTACATTTTATTCTCATAAAATACCCATTAACGAATTCACTAGAGCTAAGTCGCAGCAAATGTGAATATTCGAATACGATCGAAGTCTGGTAAAAAGAGTGAGCTTTTGGACTTGAAGCTATGATTTACTGTCGACTATAACAAAAAAGGAAGAAAAGAGGACGTTACCGGAAATTTAAGAAGTAAGGTGTATATGGTGCAGATCCAGAGTTGAGTTTGAAAGAAGAAACGGATTTCCGTTTTGCTCTGCTCTAAATTAATTCTTGTTAAATTTAAAATTTCAGTTTTCCGCGGTTCTGCGAAAATTTGTTTCTCTCAGTTGCTTACTAGTTTTCGAACCACGGCAGTACGTTCATGAAGGTTTGACAGACTGTGTTATCAGGGTTAGTGGTGCAACGAGGACATTCACTGCAATTAAACAAGAGTTTTGTATTCAGCTGACATAAAGAATTGTTCTTAGTACCCCTCTCTCTGTTTACATAAAATTTTCCCCCTTTTTGGTTCTGATGATACTCCCAGCAACCTCACAAAAATTCATTTAATGATACTGTTCACTGTTGACCTGTACTGTCACAGGTTGCAATGTGCTCAGTCAAGAAAACCGCGATTGTAAGTCTCACTTGGCATTTTGTCGAGGAGCCTCATAGTTCAGTCAGATTTTCGAAAGGAACAGCTGTAGGAGATCCTTATTAAGATACTGTCACATCATTAATTTTAAATAGCATTTCTTCGAATTTTTCGTTACAAATTGCACCGTATCGCTTTCAGTTCGCGGAGTCACAGGTTCTGGCCTCAGTCAAAATAAAAACTTCTCGTTTGGTTTCGAAGCTCTTGCAGACGATTTCTGTCCTGAAACAGGTCGCAAAAAGCTATCCAACTACGCATTGTCCAACTGCAGTGTCAAATGCACCTTAATCACACACCACCATTTTCAGTTCACAGAGAAAATGAGGTGTACACAACCACCTCTGATGTTGTCAGGACATAACCGTTACACAAAGAATGCTATCAGTAATAATGGAACATTCTACAAGATGCATTTGACATTGAAATTGGTAAATACATAACTCAATAAGTTTTTGGGACCCGGAGATGATCTGGTTGAGGATTGAAATCGTTTGTGTTTAACAAAAATAAAGAGGTACAGCTGTACATCATGCAATGAAATTTTAAATCTAAATTACTGGGATTCAAGTGCACCTATTAAGCAAACAACTGTTCTTTTTACACCTGAAACATGTTTCGCAACCTATGTTTTTAAAAAAAATGGCTCTGAGCACTATGGGGCTTAACTTTTAAGGTCATCAGTCCCCTAGAACTTAGAACTACTTAAACCTAACTAACCTAAAGACATCACACACATCCATGCACGAGGCAGGATTCGAACCTGCGACCGTAGCGGTCTCGCGGTTCCAGACTGTAGCGCCTAGAACCGCTCGGTCACCCCGGCCGGCAGACCCTTCCGCAGACAAACGGTGAAACACTTGCAAACATTAAATGCTGTGGTTGTTTACAGTGAAACACTGTCACATATCTTGAGTGCTGTCGTTATTGTCGGAGGGGATAGGTCACCTGATACAACCGTGCTGTCCGCCGCCTGTTGCCATTTGCCTTTCCGTAAGTAAACACCGTGTCGCCAAGCTCTTGATTCTAATAAGGAACCGTTGTGTTTAATGCTGTATCACATCCACTACAGCCGGCCGGTGTGGCCGTGCTGTTCTAGGCGCTTCAGTCTGGAACCGTGCGACCGCTACGGTTGCAGGTTCGAATCCTGCCTCGGGCATGGGTGTGTGTGATGTCATTAGGTTAGGTAGGTTTAAATAGTTCTAAGTTCTAGGGGACTGATGACCTCAGATGTTAAGTCATATAGTGCTCAGAACCAACCCATCCACTACAAGATGAGACAGCAAGAGAAGTGAATCGGACACAACATTACCAGTTACTAGGGCAGATAGGGCAGGAGAGGGCACTAGGGCAAGAGGTATGAGAAACTGTAGCCGGCCGGGGTGGCCGAGCGGTTCTAGGCGCTACAGTCTGGAACTGCGCGACCGCTACGGTCGCAGGTTCGAATCCTGCCTCGGGCATGGGTGTGTGTGATGTCATTAGGTTAGTTAGGTTTAAGTAGTTCTAAGTTCTAGGGGACTGATGAGCTTAGAAGTTAAGTCCCATAGTGCTCAGAACCATTTGAACCATGAGAACCAGTACCATCCTCTAGGAGGAAACCATGCATACCGTAACTGGGGCTGCGTAGTACAGCGCATATTAGACTACCGTCTATGATTGAATAAATGGCCTCTAGCATGGAAATCATGCATTTCCTGACATGTGTTCATTAGACATTTTTTGTTCCATATCCTCTCATCGATCAATCCCTAGACTTTGTACTCGGTGGAAAAGAAATCACCCTCTATCACCATGTATGCAAGTGAAACGTGGAGCCGGCCGGAGTGGCCGAGCGCTTCTATGCGCTACAGTCTGGAACCACGCGACCGCTACGGTCGCAGGTTCGAATCCTGCCTTGGACATGGATGTGTATGATGTCCGTAGGTTAGTTAGGTTTGAGTAGTTCTAAGTTCTAGGGGACTGATGACCTCAGAAGTTAAGTCCCATAGTGCTCAGAGCCATTTGAACCATTTTTTGAAACGTGGACGATAAATAGTTTAGACAGAAAGAGAATAGAAGCATTCGAAATGTGGTGCTACAGAAGGACGCTGAAGATTAGATGGGTAGATCACATAACTAATGAGGAGGTATTGAATAGAATTGGGGAGAAGAGAAATTTGTGGCACAACTTGACAAGAAGAATGGATCGGTTTGTAGGACATATTCTGAGGCATAAAGGGACCACCAATTTAGTATTGGAGGGCAGCACGGAGGGTAAAAATCGTAGAGGGAGACCAAGAGATGAATACACTAAACAGATTCAGAAGGATGTAGGTTGCAGTAGGTACTGGGAGATGAAGCAGCTTGAACAGGATAGGGTGACATGGAGAGCTGCATCAAACCAGTCTCTGGACTGAAGACCACAACAACAACACAGAGAGAACTGGGAAGGATTGGCGAAAACTGATAAAGCGCCATTTCAGCTACGAAACTGTAAGCACCAAGGTAACGGTGAAGTCAGAATGGGTTTATAGTGCATTCTGTGGCGGATGAGGGTGACTTGTGTGTTTTATAACTGGTGACGTAAGATAGACTGATTGTGAAGGGCAGGGGTTCTCCGGTTGTAGAAATAAGGCGACAGCACAGTGGAGCTACGTCTGAGAACGTGTTTACTGGCAAACCGCGAAGTCTGCCAGGTAACCGTCCCTGACAATGATCGAGAGAGAGCGCCGCGCAGCGTGGGAGAGGGGAGAGCGCGAGTGCGGCCGGCGGCCACTCAGCCTGCCGCGCGTCCGCACGTGACCGCGCCTCACGTGGTGTAGACCCATCCAGCCGGCGCACCTGGCCGTTACCTAAGCAAGCCGCCTGCTGCCGGCGGG
The DNA here is from genome assembly GCF_023864345.2 of Schistocerca serialis cubense. Lineage (NCBI taxonomy): Eukaryota > Metazoa > Arthropoda > Insecta > Orthoptera > Acrididae > Schistocerca > Schistocerca serialis. The sequence goes on along the minus strand of NC_064643.1, from coordinate 165,014,299 downwards.
CGGCTCGTGGCGCCACTGAGCACTGCATTCTAGCTGCAAGTCCGTCCCCAGACCGCACCGTGTCGCTTAAAGTTCACACTATCAATGGTACAGGCCCAAGCCATCACCACGTAACCTTCAACAAAAGGAGAAAAAAAAAAAAAAAAAGAAAAACTCTAATGAAACAAGATTCTAACAGCACATAATAAACACAATAAAGACGAAGGCCATAGCGCACCATCTGTAGTGTTGTTGTGGTGCAAGTATCGAAGCCAATGTGACTAGACACATAGATCTTTATGAGCAAGTGCTAAAGGTAGACTGAAACAGGCATCGTGCTAGTGAAGAGGTAAAATACAAGTTTCCGGCCTTTTAATTTGTAATAATGAATGAAACATTTTTCATTGAGGAAGCAGATCAACCAGTTACGCAAGCTCTTGTTCTTTTTGATTCCAGAATGCGTGGGCACTTTAATTCAGATCTAGAAAATAAGAACTCACCCCAAAGGTTGCGCCGGCCAGTGTGGCCGAGCGGTTGTAGGCGCTACAGTCTGGAACCGCGCGACCCCTACGGTCGCAGGTTCGAATCCAGCCTCGGGCATGGATGTGTGTGATGTCCTTAGGTTAGTTAGGTTTATGTAGTTCTAAGTTCTAGGGGACTGATGACTTCATAAGTTAAACCCATAGTGCTCAGAGCCATTTGAACCATTTTTGAGGAAGGATCTTTTTAGGAAGCAGGAAATTGTGAAGGACGTACCCGAAATGTTCGGACACCAGACTTGGAAGAAAATTTGATTAACACTGTGGAAGGCGACCACCGTGTTAGTAACATGCAGTTGGCCCGCCAGGCCAATGTAAGACAGGCGACCGTGTGGAACATTCTCCATGACAGTTGTTACTACCCTTATCACTTACAGCGTGTGTAGGGATTACTAGACTTTCCACGACGAAAGCAGTTTCGCCACTGGCTTCTTCACCAGGCAACCACGATTTCTGGATTTGTGTCATCCATCCTACTCACAGATGAGGCCACCATTACATGGAGTGGTCTCTTCAACTTTCATAACTGTGGGACAGCATGCAGAACCCCCCACAGTATGGTGACAGCGAAACACCAGCATCGGTGCACCCTGAATTTTGGAACCAGTCTTCCTTACACGTCGCCTAACAGGCGAGAACTGTCAGCTTGTCTTGGGGGTGACTTTGCCTCCCCAGCTGGAAAAAGTGCCATTGATGGTTCGAAGGGCTATGTGGCTGCTAGATGATGGTGTTCCAGCCGTTAACGTCCGGACGCATCTCAATTGTGTTTTCCCTGGTCGATGGATCGGAGGAGGGGGTCCATTTGAATGGCCTGCTCCTTCACTGGATCTCAACCCGCCCGATTTCTGGTGATTGGGCCATCCCAGAGGTATCGTGTATGCAGAGCCCATTCCAGATGTGGAGACACTGGATCAGCGTATTCATGCTGCCTTTGTCACTGTTCAGATGCAGCCTGACCGATGTGAACGTGTAAGACCAAACATCCAATGGCGTGTGTACGCATGCGCACATGGAAACCAGTTTCATCACATATTGTAACTCTGGCTGCGTGGTACAGCGCTTATTAGACCACAATGTCTGTTAGAAAGTATGATTGAATAAGTGATCTCTTAGAATGGAACCATGGATTCCTGGACATATGTTCATTAGACCTTTTTTGTTCCGTATCTTCTCATCGACCAATCCCTTGACTTTGTACACTGTGGAAAAAATCTTTCTGTATATGTATAGTCTGATCTTTCAGCCAATGACCTCACCTGTGCGGATGCGCACCGATCTCTAACTCTAACGGGAATCGGCGAAATGCCGCAAGTACACTATGTTCGTAGTGTGTGGATAAGTTGAGAATATGGGTCTGACGGAAGGCGTTCTAGGGTAGTTCGTGCAGTCGCGATGACGACTGTCTGGGGACGGTTTAGTGGTCACAGCTGCCTAGAGAGCAGCAGTCCCGGCTTCGAATCCCGGTGCGGCACAAATTTTCAACTTTTCTCGTTGATTTAAATCAGTGCTCGCTCGCAGTCAATGTCTGTGATTCCATTGTGCCTTAACTCACTACATCATTTGTTGCAAAGAAAGTGTCACATGGGACTATTGGTGAAAGGCCTTGAATGGCTATTCAGCCTCCTAGTCAGAATGGGTTTTGGTACTCTGGGACCGCGTAGGTCAAACCAGGATCGTGTGGTTCTGCTATCATGGCTGTTGTTATCTTGGAAAACAGGGGTATCGACAGTGTCTCGTCACGAAGACTGCAACATAACGGACGGAACCTACGACTGAAATAACATGGTACATCAGCCTAGTAAAGAACGCGATACGCTTTAAATTCCATTACGAATGGAAATGCATACGATCACATATTATTTTCTACTTAGACTAATTTCTTTAACAGTATTTTTAACAATCGACCAGAACTTTCTCGAACTCACTGGCGAGCTCATCAATACTGTGCACGGCCTCATGTCACAAATCAGGTCGTGCAGTTTCTGGCTCAATTCAACATTACCTCTGTGCCGCATCCCGATCTTGATATTTTTTTTGTTTGTGTTTCTATAACTAAAGGCAAAGGTTCGGGGCATTTGGTTTGAAAACTCTGAAGCAGTGCTCAAGAAAAGTGATGCGATTCTCAAGGACCTGACGAAGATGGCCTGCACCATGTGTTCGAGAACTGGGAGAGACAATATGAAATGTGGATTCAAGTAGGAGGGGGGGGGGGGGTACTTTGAAAATGACTATGTAAATATTCAAATGAAGTGATAAACATCTCTCAGAAGTACCACTCATATTCTTGGTTGATCAGTCCTCGAATGTTTACTGGAAAATAACGGTGATAAACGACACTCTCACGTAAGATCGCAAACGAGCCGATAGTGCGACCAATTCTAGAATGCTGTTCGAGCACATCTACTTCTAAATCTATACTCCGCAAGCCACCTGACGGTGTGTGGCGGAGGGTACCTTGAGTACCTCTATCGATTCTCCCTTCTATTCTAGTCTCGTATTGTTCGTGGAAAGAAAGATCGTCGGTATGCCTCTGTGTGGGCTCTAATCTCTGATTTTATCCTCATTGTCTCTTCGCGAGATATACGTAGGACGGAGCAATATACTGCTTGACTCCTCAGTGAAGGTACGTTCTCGAAACTTCAACAAAAGCCGGTACCGAGCTATTGGGCGTCTCTCTTGCAGAGTCTTCCACTGGAGTTTATCTATCATCTCCGTAACGATTTCGCGATTACTAAATGATCCTGTAAGGAACCGCTCTGCTCTCCGTTGGATCTTCTCTATCTCTTCTATCAACCCTTTCTGGTACGGATCCCACACCGGTGAGCAGTATTCAAGCAGTGGGCGAACAAGTGTACTGTAACCTACTTCCTTTGTTTTCGGACTGCATTTCCTTAGGATTCTTCCAATGAATCTCACTCTGGCATCTGCTTTACCGACGATTAATTTTATATGGTCATTCCATTTTAAATCACTCCTGATGCCTACTGCCAGATAATTTATGGAATTAACTGCTTCCAGTTGCTGGTCTACTATATTGTAGCTAAATGATAAAGTATCTTTCTTTCTATGTATTCGCAGCGCATTACACTTGTCTACATTGAGATTCAATTGGCATTCCCTGCACCATGCGTCAATTCGTTGCAGATCCTCCTTCATTTCAGTACAATTTTCCATTGTTACAACCTCTCGATATACCACAGCATCATCCGCGAAAAGCCTCACTGAACTTCCGATGTTATCCACAAAGTCATTTATACATATTGTGAATAGCAACGGTCCTACGACACTCCCCTGCGGCACATTTGAAATCACTGTTACTTCGGAAGACTTCTCCATTGAGAATGACATGCAGCGTTCTGTTATCTAGGAACTCTTCAATCCACTCACACTATTGGTCTGATAGTCCATATGCTCTTACTTGATTGTTCATTAAACGACTGTGAGGAACTTTATCAAACGCCTTGCAGAAGTCAAGAAACACGGCATCTACCTGGAAACCCGTGTCTATGGCCCTCTGAGTCTCGTGGACGAATAGCGCGAGCTGGGTTTCACACGATCGTCTTTTTCGAAACCCATACTGATTCCTACAGAGTAGATTTCTAGTCTCCAGAAAAGTCATTATACTCGAACATAATACGTGTTCCAAAATTCTACAACTGATCGACGTTAGAGATATAGGTCTATAGTTCTGCACATGTGTTCGACGTCCCTTCTTGAAAACTGGGATGACCTGTGTCCTTTTCCAATCTTTTGGAACGCTACGCTCTGCTAGAGACCTACGGTACACCGCTGCAGGAAGGCGGGCAAATTCCTTCGCGTACTCTGTGTAAAATCGAACTGGTATCCCATCAGGTCCAGCGGCCTTTCCTCTTTTGAGCGATTTTAATTTTTTTCTATCCCTCTGTGATCTATTTCAATATCTACTTGGAGTCATTACCAAGTAGGCGTGACAGCAGACATCAGACGAACACTGCCACGTGTCGCTACGATCGTAACAGATCTGTAGAACCCTTACGTAAGTGTAACAGAAATGCTTGGGGTACTTAAATGGGAATCCCTGGTAGAAATAGGACGTAGTTCTCTCGAAACATTGTTGCGAAAGTTTAGAGAGTCTGTATTCGAAAAAGACTCTGCGACGAGTAACGCTGAGGCCAAGGTAGGTCCCGAGTAGGGATTACGAGAAGGAGGTCAGCGATTTAGTTCGCCTGCAGAGGTGTGCAGTCAGTGTTCCCTCATTCTATACGCGGATGGAATAGGAAATAAAATCGACAGTACTGCTACGATGTAACTTCTGCCACGCGCTGTACGGAACGTTGTGGAGAATTTACGGGGCTGCAGATGTAGAACGCGACTCAGTATATAACTTGGGCGTGTGACGATTCTCAGTTCTGCCGTAGCACATGCAGTTTCAGTGACCAGAATTAGCTGATTAGGCACTAAATTTCCGCCACCAACATACGTAACGTTTCCGTATTAGCATACTCCAAGATCCATTCAAGGTCTACAGATGCAATATGAGCTTGCATTTGACATTCTCCTCTCCCCCCACTTGGCTTCTGCAGCGCAAACAGCTTACATAAACCGGAGGCACAAGCCGCAAATGCGAACTGTTCTCCAGGCAGGACTGAATCTGCTGTCGTATTTAGGAATAGGCTGCCTGTTTTTTGAAATAAAATACATTGCAGATCACGATTATCCTGTATCTTCAACACTATTATTCTATGCATGGAACAAATCTTTCACTGCAGACTAAAACTAAGATCAAGACAATGGACGCATTACCTGGCTCTGAGCACTATGGAATTTAATATCTGAGGTCATCAGTCCCCTAGAACTTAGAACTCCTTAAACCTAACTAACGTAAGGACATCACACACATCCATGCCCGAGGCAGGATTCGAACCTGCGACAGTAGCAGACGCGCGGTTCCGGACTGAAGCGCCTAGAACCACTCGGCCACCGCGGCCGGCTTTGGACGCTTTGGGACGACTGATCATTACGTCAAGTTCAGCAATAACTAAATATATATATTTGGGAACATACACTTCCATTAATGCGTAAGGCATCGACAGAAAATGCATTGTTTCGTGAAGATGCGTACGAGAGAACAAACTGCGACTTCAATAAGTTTGTTGGCGTCCAATTTTTATCAGAGAGTATTCTTTCACTGGTGCCATGTCCCGCGCTGACGCAGGGTCGGCATTGTTAGGAACGGATTTGGCAAGGTTAGTGGAAAGGGGTGGCCGGATGCCCTTCCTGCAGCCACCCCGTACCCCCCGGGACGGAATTAGTGTACCCCTGCTGTCTGCATCGAGTGTAACTAATGGAACAGTGCGATCGCGTTCAGATGTCTGCGAGTCGTGTAACTGAGACAGAATGTGAGGACCAGCCCGGTATTTACCAAGCGGGATGTGGAAACTCGCGTAAAAACCACATCCAGGATGGCCGGCACACCGGCCCTCGTCATTAATCCGCTGGGCGGATTCGATCTTGGGCCGGCGCGCCTACCCGAGTCCAGGAAGCATCGTGTTAGCGCTCTCGGCTACCCTGGCGGGTATCAGAGAATATATAAATATTCATTTTATAAGTTCAAACGTATTTTTGGCGCAGTCTGTGTTCATTTGTGTTCCAAACACAAACGCACTAAGTCATCTTCAGTGGATTTAATCTAGAATAACACCGTTCTATTTTTATTTTATTTTATTTAAAAAATGGTTCAAATGGCTCTGAGCACCATGGGACTTAACATCATAGGTCATCAGTCCCCTAGAACTTAGAACTAATTAAACCTAACTAACCTAAGGACATCACACACATCCATGCCCGAGGCAGGATTCGAACCTGCGACCGTAGCAGTCCCGCGGTTCCGGACTGCAGCGCCTAGAACCGCACGGCCACCACGGCCGGCTTATTTATTTATTTGTGGCGCACACATTGAGGTTTGTGGATGAGAAAGCAATGCTTTACGATCTATCTGGACCATTGTTGAAAACCAGTAGTTGTTATCTAGTATTCATTTAAAGTTAATAAAGTCTGAAGATGAAAAGATAGTTTGTGGACACCCTATACTATACTTCAAGCAACAGACAGCCTATATGGGACATGACTTCTTTTAATATGTTCGTGAGGACTGTTAAACAAGATATAAGAGAGACCAAAACACACCATGTTTACAGTTACTTTACAATGAATGTACACTGACGGAAAAAAACTGCAACACCAAAAAATAATTAACGTAGAGTAATGAAATGTCTGGATACATTTGCCTAGGAAAAATATTTAAATAATTAACATTTCAAGATGATATGATAATGTAAAAGCGAGATAATCCATTGCAAATGTCGGCCGGAGTGGCCGAGCGGTTCTAGGCGCTACAGTCAGGAACCACCTCGGGCATGGATGTGTGCGATGTCCTTAAGTTAGATAGGTTTAAGTAGTTATAAGTTCTAGGGGACTGGTGACCTCGGATGTTAAGTCCTATAGTGCTCAGAGCCATTTGAACCATTTGGACCACCGCAAATGTGAAATGCTCGTGCATTAATAACCGGTGTAAACGACAGAATGTTGAATAGTAGCATGCAAACGTCCTCGCATTGTCTTACACAGGTGCCGGATTTCAGTTTGTGGGATGTAGTTCCATGACTGTCGCATTTGGTCGGTCATTAGAGGGAGGACTAATGCTCGTTGTGAATGATGCTGGATTCGTCCAATGATATCTCACATGCGTTCGATTGGTGACTGAGCAAGCCTAGGCAACACGTTGGGTTACAAAAGTGGTACGTGGGCTACCGTTATCCTGTTGGGAAACACCCTCTGGAATGCTGTTCATGAATGGTAGCACAAAAGGTCGCATCACCAGATTGACGTACAAATTTGCAGTCTAGGTGCGTGGGATAACCTCGAGAGTGTTCCTGCTGTCAAACGATACTGCACCCCAGACCACAGCTCCAGGTGTCGGTCCAATGTGTCTAACGCACAGACAGGTTGGTTGCAGTGCCTCAACTGGCTTCCTACTATCCAACACACGGCCATTACTGGCACCGAGATCCTATCCAACTTTCATCAGAAAACACAACAGACCTCCACTCTGCCCTCCAATCAGCTTTCGCTTGACACCGTTGAACTCCCAAATGGCAGTGGTTTGGGGTTACTGGAATACACGCTACGCGTCTAACTCGGAGCTGTCCTTGAAATAACCGATTTGTAACAGTTCGTTGTGTCACTGTTGTGCCAACTGCAGCCCGAATTGGTGCGGCAGATGCAGTTCGATGCGTCAGAGCCATACGTCGAACACGCTGGTCTTCCCTCTGCGTATCCGCCCGGGGTGGCCGCGAGGTCTTAGGCGCCTTGCCACGGTTCGCGTGGCTGCTCTCGTCGGAGGTTCGAGTCCCCCCTCGAGCATGGGTGTGTGTGTTGTCCTTAGCGTAAGTTAAAGTTACATTGAAACTTGCTGGCAGATTAAAACTGTGTGCCCGACCGAGACTCGAACTCGGGACCTTTGCCTTTCGCGGGCAAGTGCTCTACCAACTGAGCTACCGAAGCACGACTCACGCCCGGTACTCACAGCTTTACTTCTGCCAGTACCTCGTCTCCTACCTTCCAAACTTTACAGAAGCTCTCCTGCAAACCTAGCAGAACTAGCACTCCTGAAAGAAAGGATATTGCGGAGACATGGCTTAGCCACAGCCTGGGGGATGTTTCCAGAATGAGATTTTCACTCTGCAGCGGAGTGTGCGCTGATATGAAACTTCCTGGCAGATTAAAACTGTGTGCCCGACCGAGACTAGAACTCGGGACCTTTGCCTTTCGCGGGCAAGTGCTCTACCAACCTTTTTTTTTTTTTTTTTTTCCCTAGACCACTTTTTTTTTTTCCCGACCGAGACTCGAACTCGGGACCTTTGCCTTTCGCGGGCAAGTGCTCTACCATCTTTTTTATTTTTTTTAAATTTTTTTTTTTTATTTATTTATTTTTTTTTTTTTTGTATCCAATGTCAGGCTTACCACCTTTGCTGACATACATGTTGTTGTACTATCGCATAAATAGTGTCTACAAAGTCCATATGTTGACAAATAGTGGCTAATTAGAAAATTAATAAATTAATGAAATGAATAAAACTGTAAATTCCCAAATGAAAGACATGAAGACATTTCGGATAGTACAAATACAAAAGAAACATGCTCCTGTAGCAATGAAATGAAATTCGTGTCGGGGGCGACACCTACTCACGACCCGACGTTCGACAGAGCAAGAGACCCATCTATCGACTCGTTCTCCAGACGTTGGTGTAAGACTGGGTCGTCTTCTCGAAATGAACTAAGGGTCCGTAAGTGTGATCGATGTCTATCTCGGCTTCTTCGTCTATCTCATCTCTCACCCGTCACACCCCATCTGGCCGGCGGGTCGGTAAATGTAAGTCGCAAGTAATTAGCGAAGTCTTGTCTATATTTCTTATGCTGTTGCAGCTTCGTGTGTCCATCCAGGAGAAAATGCAAAAAATCAATTTTGTCCTTTTCCGATTCGTTATACACGTAGCCCACCACCATTCCCCGCACCCATGTCACTGCATTGGTTTTTTGGACCGGGAAATAATATTCTTGGGGGAAAAAAAGCGTGTCTGATGAAATTGTGTGAGGGGCGGAGCGTAACAGGAACGCCAATATGTGTTGTGCCAAGTACCACACTGGAGCCGTCCCACTACATGTTAAACGATGTTCATCAGTGTCCACTGTTGCGCAGCCTAAACATAGTGGAGTGTCTGCCAAATGAATCGCGTGCCGCCGTTGATTCGTTGCGAACTTCCTATTTATCACCACATACCATGTTGAGCGTACCGACGTTTGGAGGTAAACGTTCCGTATAACGCGCCATATCTGTCGCCAGTTCTTGTCTGGGCACTTCTTTTCCAGGGTATTCCTGGGGCACCGGCGCAGTAAGAGTTGGTATACGTCTCGCGTCGTCGGTAGTCGTGTTGTTGGGAAGAAATCTCTGACATAGCTAAGCTCCAAAGAAAAAGACTTGAAATGTGACAGCTTCGGTGAAATACGGCCCACATCGACTGGGGGCAGCATTGAAGTGGGCGCTAGTACGTCGGCCAACGCACCCGAGATATTGCGAAATTGACCGCGCCACTGTCGGAAAATCGTACTGACGAATAACGCCCGTGCCTTTTCATATACGTTCACTAGACCAAGTCCACCCTCTCCAGGTGGTAGCGTAAGCGTTGTGTATCCGATCTTAAACAGGTGTCCCACACTCACGTAGGTTCCGAAAGTTGCTTGTATCCGTGATGCCATTGTGCGCGTTAAAGGCAGGACATGCGCTACGTGAGTGAGTCTCGGTGCTAGGTATACGTTAACATAGGTCACCCTCTGAATCATATCCAACGCTCTTAATTTCTGTAACAGCACCATTGTCCGCATCATCTTCAATATGCGTCGGTAGTTATCCGCTGCTGTCCGCTGCACATCCGTGTGGAACGTAATACCTAGGCATTTTATGGTCATAGCCAAGATGAGCGGGCCTTCCTCCCCCGGTTGTAATCCTCGACCGACATTCATGCAGCGTGTTTTTTGTAGATTAAGCACGCTTCCTGCCGCCATCCCATATCGCTGTATCCATGCCAACGCCGTACGTACTTCTTCGCCTGTCCGTGCCACCAGCATCATATCGTCAGCATAAGCGCGGCAATGAAAGGTCAGTTGTGGCAACGGCACTCCCTCCAACCGTCTTCGGAGACCATATAGACAGGGTTCCAAAGACATTGCATACAAAAATATCGAAAGGGGGCAACCTTGACGAACTGACCTTGAAATAACAATGTAGTCAGTGACCCGCCCATTCACCGAGATCTTTGATCGTACGCCGTGTAACAGTCGCATGATCACTAGGATGAAGGCCTGTGGGATTCCCAATCTGCCCATCACCGCATGCAAAAAGGTATGATCCACTCTGTCGAATGCATGATCGAAGTCAATAGCGACGAGTGCCCCACGCACTCGGCATGCTGCTGCTAACGCGATGATATCTCGGTAGTCACTGAGCGCCGTATGTACGTTGCTCTTACCGCCGAGCCAAGTTTGATCTATGAGGAGTCTATCAGAAAGTGAAGACCGCAGGCGAGCCCCAAGGATGCGCGTGAAAATCTTATAGTCACAGTTCAAGAGAGTGAGTGGTCTATAATCTCCTGGATTTCTGCCACCGCGTGGTTTGGGTATTGGGATGATGATACCCTCCGTGAATTCGGCAGGTATCTCAGTCTGCGGTAACAGGAGTTCGTTGGACATCTGAATCCAGGTCCGTCCCATGAGGTATGCAAAGGCGCGGTAAAATTCAATTGGGAAGCCGTCCTGTCCTGGGGACTTGTTCGGAGCCCCCCTGGCAATTGCGTCTGTCAGCTCGTCCTCTGTTATCGCTGTGATGAAAGTCTCTGCATCCAGTGGTGGTCCTCTATCTGGCATTTCCGAGATGACATCATGTAGTGTCTCGTGGTTCACATGTACAGGTCCATATAACTGGCGGAAATAGTCGGTAAACACATGCGCAATATCACGCTGGTGCACAACTTGCTGGCCAGTTTCAGAGATTAGTTCCCTGATCAATGTCCTGCGTCGTCGTTGGCGTTCACGTACCACGTGGTGCATGGAGGGGGTTTCGGCAGCAACTGTGTCCGCCAATCTCGCCCGGACCATTATACCTTCCATTCTTAGTCTCGTCAGCTGTAATAACTTGGCTTTTATCCTGCGCATGGCCGTGTGCCTTTCCGGTGATGGTTGTTGGGTCATCAGCTCCCTCAGGGCTGTAAAATAAAAATCAGCCGTTGTGCGGTTCCACTGCGATTTGTCCTGCCCGTATCGTATCAACGTTCGCCGTAACGTTGGTTTTGCGCATTGAATCCACCACTGGAGAACCGAGGTGTATGCTCGTTGGCGGCGAACGCAGGTCTCCCAGGCCGCCTCTATCGTCCGGCGACATTCAGTGTCACGTAAAAGTGCACAATTCATTTTCCAGTGACCTTTACTCCGCCATATCTTCTGACGCGTTAGTGAAATCGTACAGACGTACGCCATATGATCCGTAAAAGCCGCTGGCCAGATTTCGGCATCCAGTATCGTCGTCCGTAGAGCTCGTGCCACGTACACTCTATCAAGTCTACTCGCCGAGTGTCCCGTGACAAACGTATAATCCGGTCTGTCACCATGCTGCAGTTCCCAGGTATCCAGAAGCGCCATTTCGGTAATCAACGCACGCAGTTCCATGCATGGCACATAATGAGGTACTTGGTCCTTTTTGTCGACGACACAATTAAAGTCGCCGCCCACTATATAGTTATCAAAGCGTCCAGCGAACAACGGTGCTATCTCTTCGGTGTAAAAAGTCGCCCTTTCTCTTCGTTTTGTGGAGCCAGATGGTGCGTATAAATTGATGAAACGAACGCCGTCGACAGTGATCGCTATGCCGCGTGCCGAAGGGAGAGACCTGACGTCCTCCACTCCTATTCCTTCCCTGGTGAGAATCGCCACACCGCATCCACTTTCATCGTGCACTGAATAATGTGCCTCGTAACCGTAGAACTCTGGCGGCGATGTGAAACGCACTTCTTGTAGGAGTACAATATCCACGTCCGCAGCGCGTAACATATCTTTCAGCATTAGAATTTTAAGCGGTGTCCGTATGCCATTAATGTTTATCGTGGCAATGCGGTACGCCTGGCTTGTGTTCATCAGTTGTAGGGCGGTGTCATTAAGCGTCCATCTGCACCCCCGGCGCTCCTCAACACACTAAGTTGGTCAACATTTCCCGACCCCTCCCGGCCTCTGGCCAGGACTGTCCTCAATCGTCGCGTTAGTATTTTCATCCTGTTCCTGTTGGTCCATTTCTTGCGCCCAGTCCCCCAGCATATTTCCGGAACTGGTCGAAGGATGGGAGGTAACGTTGTCATCGCTCTGATGTTGGACAGTTGTCATCTCCACTTCCGCCTTCCGGTCACCAGAAGGAGAGTTCAAGTTATCGTCGCTGTGTAGTTCCTGCATCGTCATCTCGGTATCTGTTGAATCCACTGGTCTCAGGTCGATACTGTCGTTGTCGTCCACTGTCCCCTCGGGACTATGGCTATCGTCAGCAGAAGTCAGTCGACGCTTCTTTCTTCTCTTCGGGGAACGCTGTTTCCGTTGCCTTGCTTCCGCATCGGCTGTTGGGGTTGCGTATCCTCCGTCTTGGGCCTGGCCTATCACGCTCTCGGTGGAAGCACTGGCAGCCACCACGGATGAGCCTGGAGCGGCCGTCAGCTGCATCTCTTCTGTGGTGTCCTGTGTCTGCTGTGGTGGAACCGGTGGTCGGAGTTCCAGCCCGTTGGTGTCCATGTTCTCTATAGGGGGCAGCTGCTGGTGCCCATCGGAAGTCTCCCTCATGTCGCCTCTCAGGGCTTCCACAAAGGTCAACGGTAAGACAGTCGTCGGTTGTGGCGCCTGAACGTCATCCCGTGGAGTTTGCACTAAACGTCGCTGGAGGCATTCCGAGCGGACGTGACCTTCTTTCCCGCACCCCGAGCAAGTGCGAGGTTGCCCATCATAGATTATAATCGCTCGACAACCTCCTATGTACAAATAAGAGGGGACGTGCTTGCGCAGTTCTATCCGTATTTGTCTCACCCTATTTAAAACGGGGTACGTGGTAAAACTCGTCCATTTTTCGGCCACATGGGATAGAACTGTACTGTATGGTCGAAAGGCGTCGGTAACAAGTTCAGACGGGACCTCAAACGGAAGTTCGAAGACTCGTATAGTGCGGATCCCCATTCCCGCGTGATCGACTGTAACCGCACCAACATTCCCGTCGGCATGACAGAAACGATACCCGTTCGGTGATCGTTGTAGAAGTCTTTCGCAAGCAGCCTCGTCAACAAGCTTGACATAGACGACGCTTGAAACGAGCGATAAATTGATTCCCACGATTTCCTGTGGATCGATTTTTACCTCTTTTCTGAAGAAACGTTCAATCTCGTGTGCCTTTGGTCGTGTATAGTCGTTCGCAAAACTGAACTTCAAAGTCGTTTTTTTGTACGAGTGTTCCATCTCGTTCTAGACTCACAACACCGCACACGCGAAGCTGCTCCGGCGTAAACAAACAGGCGCGCGCACCACAGCGCGGCCGGCAGGCAACACGGTCCGCACTGTGTCACTGCCGAAGGCAGACTGCCAACTGAGCTACCGAAGCACGACCCACGCCCGGTACTCACAGCTTTACTTCTGCCAGTACCTCGTCTCCTACCTTCCAAACTTTACAGAAGCTCTCCTGCAAACCTAGCAGAACTAGCACTCCTGAAAGAAAGGATATTGCGGAGACATGGCTTAGCCACAGCCTGGGGGATGTTCCAGAATGAGATTTTCACTCTGCAGCGGAGTGTGCGCTGATATGAAACTTCCTGGCAGATTAAAACTGTGTGCCCGACCGAGACTCGAACTCGGGACCTTTGCCTTTCACGGGCAAGTGCTCTACCAACTGAGCTACCGAAGCACGTCTCACGCCCGGTACTCACAGCTTTACTTCTGCCAGTACCTCGTCTCCTACCTTCCAAACTTTACAGAAGCTCTCCTGCAAACCTAGCAGAACTAGCACTCCTGAAAGAAAGGATATTGCGGAGACATGGCTTAGCCACAGCCTGGGGGATGTTTCCAGAATGAGATTTTCACTCTGCAGCGAAGTGTGCGCTGATATGAAACTTCCTGGCAGATTAAAACTGTGTGCCCGACCGAGACTCGAACTCGGGACCTTTGCCTTTCGCGGGCAAGTGCTCTACCAACTGAGCTACCGAAGCACGACTCACGCCCGGTACTCACAGCTTCACTTCTGCCAGTACCTCGTCTCCTACCTTCCAAACTTTACAGAAGCTCTCCTGCAAACCTAGCAGAACTAGCACTCCTGAAAGAAAGGATATTGCGGAGACATGGCTTAGCCACAGCCTAGGGGATGTTCCAGAATGAGATTTTCACTCTGCAGCGGAGTGTGCGCTGATATGAAACTTCCTGGCAGATTAAAACTGTGTGCCCGACCGAGACTCGAACTCGGAACCTTTGCCTTTCGCGGGCAAGTGCTCTACCAACTGAGCTACCGAAGCACGACTCACGCCCGGTACTCACAGCTTTACTTCTGCCAGTACCTCGTCTCCTACCTTCCAAACTTTACAGAAGCTCTCCTGCAAACCTAGCAGAACTAGCACTCCTGAAAGAAAGGATATTGCGGAGACATGGCTTAGCCACAGCCTGGGGGATGTTTCCAGAATGAGGTTTTCACTCTGCAGCGGAGTGTGCGCTGATATGAAACTTCCTGGCAGATTAAAACTGTATGCCCGACCGAGACTCGAACTCGGAACCTTTGCCTTTCGCGGGCAAGCGCTCTACCAACTGAGCTACCGAAGCACGACTCACGCCCGGTACTCACAGCTTTACTTCTGCCAGTACCTCGTCTCCTACCTTCCAAACTTTACAGAAGCTCTCCTGCAAACGTAGCAGTTACATTAAGTAGTGTGTAAGCCTAGGGCCGATGACCTCAGCAGTTTGGTCCCATAGGAACTTAGAACTATCGGTAGTGCCACGTCGCCGGCCGGATCACGGTCTTCTTGCGACCATACATTCTCGTAACCACCACTGCCAGCAACCATGTACAGTGGCTATATTCTCGCCACTTCTTTCTACATTATCGCAGAAGCACCGTTCAGCTTCCCGTAGTCCTTCTGCACGACCTCATTCAAACTCAGTGAGGTGTTGATACTGGCGTCTTTGTCGCCTTAAAGGCATTCTTAACTAACATCAACTCACCACTTGGAAACTCAAAGATAATTAACGCTCACGACCGTTAAAGCGTGTATTTAAAGCAAACCTGATTTGCATCCTCATAATTTCACTACCAGCGCCACTCTTATGCGACTGGCGCGAAATCCGAATAGATGTCATCTTTCAGATGTAGAAACACTCCCATCAATTTTCTTTTACATTGCTAAACTCTTTCTTGGCGTTGCGATTTTTTTCCGTAAGTATATATCTAGATACCAGCTGTTCCTACTGTAGTTGCAGCCAATTACCCAGCTTGTTTACGGTCAGAAGCATAGTTGATCATAACTTTGTCTAGATAACTTTTCCCCACCAAAAAACGTGTTAAGTAGTTTGAATTTCACCCAAACTTTCGTAACATTAACATAGTTCTGATGCAAAAGTTTTGGGGCCCTTGGTCTTTCGGTTCTTAACAGCTTAAGGGGCTCCGGAAAGGCTCAAAATCATGAAAAGTTCAATTTTTACTTTTTTGCGTTTTCTGAATCTGCAGACTATTCAATAGATATTTAATTTATTCAATTCCGAAGACTAAAGCTATTTTTAAATTTTTTTTGAAATGTGTTCTACATGGGCGTGACCCACTGTGGCGCTGTTAAACTGCTGTCAAATGGTGCTATTATTAACGTCCGTGTTCATCAGGTACATTTTAGTGATGTGACATAAAGTATGTGTTGTGGCTAACCTGTGATGGTTCAATATATATCGCTGGTGTGATGGTCGATTGTTTCGTGTTTATTTACTCTGTCGTTATCTCGAAAATATTCGTAATTAGTTCTGTTTCTTGAGTCTCTGTTTTGTTGAAGTATAATAATGAGTAAAAGTAAAGTTATTAGAAATCCTCTGAAGGCTTTTAAGAAAAGGAGAAATGTTGGAAAGCCAAAGGTATGTGTTATTACTGTAAACAATAAAGACGATAACCAAGTGAGTGAACCTAACCTCTCAAGTACACCTGCCCATAGCAGTCAAAGTGGGAAAGAAAATACTTCACAGAAGAAGCTTGGTTCAATGAGTGAAAACTATGAATGTTTTATGGGCGAATCGGACGTGAATGAAATATTTGATATGTCGGTTCTCAAAGGAATTTTTTCAAACTGTGTAAGATGTATTCATTGTAGTGAAGTTGGTCTGGAACTCTCCATAATAAAGCACGTAGGACTTGCTAGTAAAATACAACTGAAGTGTGATAAGTGTTCATACATGACCACCTTTTGGAACAGTGTTGCAGTAACTGCAACTGAAGAAAATGGTAGCAAAATCTACGAACACAACAACGAGCGGTGCTTGCTTTAGACAAGGAACGCCTTCGGGCTGCAGAGAGGGCTGTAAAGAGTCTAGAAATACAAGCAAGAGTAAACAGGAGGAGGAACAAGAGGAAGCTGGAGGAGGAGTTTGCAGATAATCCATCCTATGGACCTGGAATGCACTAAAAAGTTAATCCAATCTTTGTCGCTCGATTCCCAAAACTTTTATTTTCTCATACTAATTACATGTTTTCTAAGGATCTTCCAAACATATTTGTTTCAAACTTTCAGTAAATGTTACACAGTGCCTTCTGCATAATTTAACACAGCCTTTTTCCATGAAACTGTATATTTTTGAATATATAAATAAAAAATTGCAAAGAAAGTTGTGAATTTTCATTACAATTGAAAAAAAAATCATCTTTAATAACTGAACTAAAATTTTGTAAAATCCCTGTGTTAAGTTATAGCCCATATTCCAATAAATAATCTGTAAAAAGTTCAACTTCCTACCTCAAATACTTTGTGAGGAAAGATGTAATTTATAAGCGTTATTTTAACATTGCAAGTATAGGGCGTTCCGGAGCACCTTAAGTATTTCGGTCATATTTATAAAATTATTTAAATTTCTTGATTGGGGTTTTCACTTGTTGGTGGAACGGGCCGTGATAATTACGCTTCGCATCACTCGCCACCAAAACGGGTCGCTGGCGATGTGTCCACCACCGGCAGACTGGAAAAAGACGGGCTATCGCGTTCCTGTCGTCCATGTCGCGGAGGTCTGGACCAGCTGTACCTCAAGCAAACCTGTCTTACAAGTTGTAACAGTGCCTCGTCTCTACACTTGTGGCCGTTCAACAGTGTCCCTCCAACCATCAACGAACATCTGAAGCTTCGAATGGCCATCCAGCTCGCTGGTCCTCCACATCAGGATTCGACCACCACCAAACTGGTTCTATCGACGATCATCCTGTTCACGAATGGGCTCGAAGAATTATTTTGCAAGCTTCAGGTGGATACACTTGCAAAGCGCTAAGGTAAACACTCCATAATTGCCCCAAATGATAGAACATTGGCGATGGAAAGCGTGGCAGAAGGTCTCTCCTACCAGTCTAGACTATGTAATATATCTTTATATTCGATGAATTATTCAGATACAACCCTACCCTTGAATGACGTTTACTAATTTTCTATCTTCATACTCGCAGAATCCATGCGAAAAGTAGTTCACACAATAGCTATGCCATGAGCGCGTAAGTATTTTTTGTAGTACTCTCTCTGGTGGTTGTTAGAAAAAAAAGAAGAAAAAAAGCTTCCGAGATTGTTTTCGTGCCGATTAGCCTGAGCTTGGTTTGGAAGAACTGTAATCTGATTATTGAGATTTATGACAGAAGATAACTGAGACGAAACTGTACGATTAAAAAGGAAATATATATATAGATTGTTCCTTCAAATAAAAGGTGTGTATTGGAAATTTGAGAATTAATGATATTTACCGATATATTGCGTAGTTGTTAATCAGAAGGGAACTTCCGAAAGACTGGATACGAACCTGCATTTAATAATCCAAGAGCTCCATTACTACTTCGGAAGGTTAAACTTCATCAAAGCCAAATATCCGCTTGATATGAGGTTTCCCGACTGATTATACAACGCTCCCAAAATTGCGAGGCATTTTATTTGTACAGATTAGCAGACTGCCGCAAAGCACGAGCCTGCAGAGAAGAAGAATCATCGCCTGATTTCATTCTAACAAGTAAAATTTCAGAGTCATTTTGAGTGACTGAGCTATGACTGTGTTTCCTATCATGAATGATTGATTGCTCGAACGAATTGAGAGCTACGGAATTACGTAGATAGGAGGAAAAATTACAACTACCTCGTAATAACGTTATCTTCCCCTTGACGAATCAGGTGTTACGGGAATGGAAGGACGTATCGCAGTTCTCCCGAAAGATGTAAATGTAAATGTCGTGGGACTAGGGCCTTCCGCCGGATAGACCGTTCGCCGGGTGCAAGTCTTTCGATTTGACGCCACTTCGGCGATTGGGATGAAATGATGATGATTAGGACAACACAACACCCAGTCCCTGAGAGGACAAAAATGTCTAACCCAGCCGCGAATCGAACCCGGGTCCTTAGGATTGACATTCTGTCGCGCTGATCACTCAGCTACCGAGGGCGGACCTCCCAAGAGATGATCAGATGAAACTACGCAGAACTCTTATACTACGGCCCTCAATGGTTATCATAAGGGTATACTCACATCAGATTGGGACGCGGATGTTACTGTACACACTGAAAAGATCTTCGATCTGTGAAGTAGACCAAATGAACTTGATTCTTTGAACTGTGGGCTCGAGATTCAGACGTCAGCGGAATAGGATTTGTACAGTAGGACATTACTGAAATCGCCAATATCTCTACGCGCGAGTGATAGAACGAGGCCCCGTCAATTACGCCCAGCGGACAAAGCCAGCCTCGCTAGATCTTTGGAAAAAGCGGATATCCCGATAGAACCCATTTTTATGACGAACCAGAAGGACGCACATCCCGCTTCCTCACATCTGAGCAGTTTCACTCAAATTTGACTATTATTTGCTTAGTTACCTGTGTTCCAAGCCGGTTTTATGCCCTGATACAGGGTGTTACAAAAAGGCACGGCCAAATTTTCAGGAAACATTCCTCACGCACAAAGAAAGAAAATATATTATGTGGACATGTGTCCGGAAACGCTTACTTTCCATGTTAGAGCTCATTTTATTACTTCTCTTCAAATCACATTAATCATGGAATGGAAGCACACAGCAACAGAACGTACCAACGTGACTTCAAACACTTTGTTACAGGAAATGTTCAAAATGTCCTCCGTTAGCGAGGATACATGCATCCACCCTCCGTCGCACGGAATCCCTGATGCGCTGATGCAGCCCTGGAGAATGGCGTATTGTATCACAGCCATCCACAATACGAGCACGAAGAGTCTCTACATTTGGTACCGGGGTTGCGTAGACAAGAGCTTTCAAATGCCCCCATAAATGAAAGTCAAGAGGGTTGAGGTCAGGAGAGCGTGGAGGCCATGGAATTGGTCCACCTCTACCAATCCATCGGTCACCGAATCTGTTTTTGAGAAGCGTACGAACACTTCGACTGAAATGTGCAGGAGCTCCATCGTGCATGAACCACATGTTGTGTCGTACTTGTAAAGGTACATGTTCTAGCAGCACAGGTGGTATCCCGTATGAAATCATGATAAGGTGCTTCATTGTGCGTAGGTGGAAGAACTAAAATGAGCTCTAACATGGAAATTAAGCGTTTCCGGACACATGTCCATATAACATCTTTTCTTTATTTGCGTGTGAGGAATGTTTCCTGAAAGTTTGGCCGTACCTTTTTGTAACACCCTGTATAACTACTTCCCATTCCCAGATCATTAAAGAATCGTCTTAAGAAAATCTACTGTTTCGCAGTTCTCAGTGTTTACGAAGCCGTGTTTTCTTAACAATGTATCCTAAAATGACATAATTTTGTGGTTAGATTCAATATCATACGTGAATATTGTCTGTGACATGCGTTGCGAATAGCGTTACTAGTGCAGAATTAACAAATTAGAACGTCATCCCTATTGTTGAATTTTTACTGATTGAACAGCGACTGTGAAGTAAGTGTTAAACTTTTGATGTTTCATTATTTTATGTGGGAGTGAGAGAGGAGTGTCAGAGATAAAAAGTTTGAAATTATGTGTAAAGTTTGTTGCACATCGCTAAGTGCTATCATTCTAGACTTCAGCGCCAAAGAAACTGGTGTAGGCATTCGTATTCAAATACAGAGATATGTAAACAGGCAGAATACGGCGCTGCAGTCGGGAACGCCTATATAAGACAACAAGTGTCTTGAACAGTTGTTAGATCGGTTACTGCTGGCAGGTTATTTAGATTTAAGTGAGTTTGAACGTGGTGTTACAGTAGGCGCACGAGCGATTGGACACGGTATCTCAAGGTGGTGACGGAGTGAGGATTTTCCCGTATGACCGTGGCTATCAAGAATCCGCTAAAACATCTAATCATCCACGAGGCTGCGGCCGGAAAAAGATCCTGAAAGAACGGGACGAACGACGACTGAAGAGAATCGTTCAACGTGACAGAAGTGCAACCTATTCGCAAATTGCTGCAGATTTCAGTGCTGGGCTATGAACAAGTGTCAGCGTGCGAACCATTCAACGAAACATTATCGATTTAGGCTTTCGGAGCCGAGGGCCACTCATGTACCCTTGATGACTGCGCGACACAAAGCCTTACGCCTCGCCTGGGCCAGTCAACAACGACATTGGACTGTTGATGACTGGAAACATGCTGCCTGGTCGGCCGAGTCTCGTTTCAAGTTGTATCGAGGGGATGTACGTGTACGGGTGTGGAGACACCTCGTGAATCCATGGACCCTGCATGTCAGCAGGGGATTATTCAAGCTGGTGGAGGCTCTGTAATGTTGTGGGGCGTGTGCAGTTGGAGTGATTTGGGACCTTTGAGACGCCTAGGTGCGACTCTGACAGGTGACACGTAAGCATCCCGTCTGATCACCTGAATCCATTGATGTCCATTGTGCATTCCGACGGACTCGGGCAATTCCAGCAGGACTATGCGACACTCCACGCGTCCATAATTGCTACAGAGTGGCTCGAGGAAACTCTTCTGAATTTAAAGACTTCCGCTGGCCACCAAACTCCCCAGACACGAACATTATTGAGCGTATCTAGGATGCCTTCCAACTTGCTGTTCAGAAGAGAGCTCCACCCCTGTCGTACTCTTAAGTACAGCCTTGCAGGATTCACAGTGTTAGTTCCCTCCAGCACTACTTCAGGTATTAGTCGAGCCCATGTCACGTCGTGTCGCAGCACTTCTGCTGCCTCGTGGAGGTCCTACACAATATTAGGTAGGTGTACCAGTCTCTTTGGCTCCTCATTATAAATTTCTAGCTTAATAGAGTCCGAGTTTGAGGTTATGCTGCCTGTGAGGTAAGATCATCGATAATTACATGATAAAACAAGGAAAATCCAGATTTTGTTGTCCCTGAAAGCAGTAGATAGCCAACTGATATCTGGTGATTATCTTAGCCGTTTTGTAATATGGATGGTTTATATCTCATTTAAAAATGAGCGTGTTAACTACTTCGGTCTGGCAATAACGGCTAAACACTCTAAATTGTAGCTTAAAAATTCCAAATAAGTATTTGAAGAGCACATTTCAGCATGGACCAATCTCTATGTAGTTGGCACCGCAAGAAACAGACCTGCCTCAGAGCTGTCGTGAGCAACACACGTATTGCTGTCTACCACGCAAGTCAATTGTTATGTACTGCAGTACAAATGATGTAGATGTAATGCAGCTGCTGAGGCATCAGGAATCCTTGCAGTTAATCATATGGGAGATGTTATAGGTTTTGTTCTGGGTTTAAGGCCAGATATCGGGCTTGTTGTAGGGAGACTAGTCTTGGTCGGCAGTAATAGTGCAGACCGAATATTTCTTGCGATTCGGAACCGTCAACAGGGTCAGATAGAAGTCTGGGGGACATTCTACCCAGAACGAACGATCAAGCACGACTAACAAGGAGACTATACGGCAATGTGATTTTTGTATTTTTTATCATTATGGTCAGGGAAACTTCAAAGTCGATTTTCTAGAGAAATTCTGAGAGTTGCATCGAAATGTGTGGGGGTCAACACCCCAAAGAAAGGACGTCATCGTCGCCATGGTTTTCCGTTGACCGGAATGCCATCTCCCGTGCATGATCCGATCGTACGAACATCTGTTGACAGTTTGTACGATTATATTGTGAATTACACACAGGACGGGGAAGTAGTGCTTTATTGGTTTAATTTTGGGCGTCTTCTCGGCAAACAGCCGCACTTGTGAGGGCAAAAATTGTGCAATGGCGCTTTTCCCGCTTTGGCAACTTTACCCCACGTTCTCTACCTGAAGAAAACTTTGGGCTCCATCCCTAACCGGCTTGACGTCACAATCAAGGTTAGAGACGATGTTACACGAGATTGGCCTGATGTCTTTCGAGCTAACTAATTTTTGACCTGTTGTGCACATTTTTGTTATATTTGAATTGGGTGCTCGTTTAAACCGGTAGTACTACTTCGCTAACTCTGGGTTACTGGAAATTTTTAACGGTCATTCGCAGAGACACTATTTCTAGCGATCCCTATTACACTTAAGGGCAACGGCCTTCCCGCAGTGGATGCACCGGTTCCCATGAGATCACCGAAGTTAAGCGCTGTTGGGCGTGGCCGGCTCTTGGATGGGTGACCATCCAGCCACCACAGGCTGTTGCCATTTTTCGGGGTGCACTCAGCCTCGTGATGACAATTGAAGAGCTACTCGACCGAATAGCAGCGTATTCGGTCAAGAATACCATCACAACGGCCGGGAGAGCGGTGTGCTGACCCCACGCCCCTCCTATCCGCATCCTCAGCTCAGGATGACACGGCGGTCGGATGGCCCCGGTAGGCCACTCGTGGCCTGACGACGGACCTCCGAACGCAAGAGTACAAAGGCAACCGAATGCAAGTGCTGGTGGGCCATTGCACAGATGCTGTACCTCTTGAGCCACTCGACGGCACGTACGCTACAAGGCCCCTGGCGGACAGTTCGTGGCTGCGACTGCGAGCGGATCATCGAGGTGCAGTGGCAGCCAAAAAGCGGTTCCCCTGCAGCTCAGCTGCCACGCGAATCTGGCGGCCTTCAGTGGACGGCGCTACACGCACTCGGACTCCATTATAAATCATCGAGACAAGTAGCCTTGGCAGGAACCTGTTTCACAGCCTCCCTACTTCTGAGACAACAACGGGGAGAGGTGTTGCAACAGCCACTTTGTCTGCATATTCCTCTCTATGCGCCGGTTCTGATCTTTCACTTGCATAACATGGCAATTCACTGAGTAATGTCCGCAGTGGCCACTGTAGCGACACAAAATGTGAACAAAGGAACTACTATTACTCCCTCTTCATAAACACGCGGCAAAGAATGTATCCATATGGGGTAGAGTCTCATAAATTACACCTCCCATTAAATGTACACTAACATATTCAGTTAACTGTCTGCTTCATGGCTGCCTTTTGTACAGAATATGGGCCGGCCGGAGTGGCTGAGGGGTTCTAGGCGCTACAGTTTGGAACCGCGCAACCACTGCGGTCGGAGGTTCGAATCCTGCCTCGGGCATGGATGTGTGTGATGTCCTTAGGTTAGTTAGGTTTAACTAGTTCTAAGTTCTAGGGGAGTGATGACCTTAGAAGTTAAGTCCCATAGTGCTCAGAACCATTTGTACCATTTGAACAGAAGATGTATTAGATTGTATCTAGATTTCGTGTGCGACCAGTTACACTCAATGTTGTTCACTTCTGGGGAGTTTGGTGGCCAGCGGAAGTGTATAAACTCAGATGAGTGCTTTCTGGAGCCATTCTGTACCAATTCTTGACTTTTGGGGTGGCGCGTTGTCCTGCTGGAATTTCCCAAGTCCGTCGGAATGCACAATGGACATGGATGCAGGTGATAAGACCGGATGCTTACGTACGTGTCACCTGTGAAAGTCATATCTAGATGTATCAGAGGTGCCATATCACCCCAACTGCACACGCCCCACACCATTACAGAGCCTTCACCACGTTGAGCAGTACCCTGCTGACACGCAGGGTCCATGGATTCATGATGTTGTCTCCTTACCCGTACAGGTCCATCCGCTCGATACAATTTGAAACGAGACTCGTCCGACCAGGCAACGTGTTTCCAGTCATCAACAGTCCCATGTCGGTGTTGACGGCCCCAGACGAGGCGTAAACCTTTGTGTCGGGCAGCCATCACGGATACACGAGTGGGCCTTTGGCTGATGATGTATCGTTGAATGGTTCGCACGCTGACACTTCTTGATGGCCCAGCATTGATTCTGCAGCAATTTGAAGGGTTACACTTCTGTGACGTTGAACGATTCTCTTCAATCATCGATGGTTCCGTTCTTGCAAGATCTTTTTCCGGCCGCAGCGATGTCGGAGATTTGGTGTTTAACAGGGTTCCTGATATTTACAGTATACTCGTGAAATGGTCATACGGGAAAATCCCCATTTCATCGCCACTTCGGAGATGCTGTGGCGAGTGTAACATCACGTTCAAACTCACTTAAATCTTGATAACCTGCCATTGTTGCAGCAGTAACCAATCCAACAACTGTGCCAGACACTTGTTTTCTTATATAGGCGTTGCCGGCCGCAACGCTGTATTCTGCCTGTTTACGTATCTCTGTATTTGGATACGTGTGCCTATACAAGTTTCTTCGGCGCTTCAGTGTATAATGACCATTTTCAAAGATTGTTTTACTACACTCCATTTGATGTGTCATTTTATTTAAATAGATACTCATAAGACAAGTTATTTGGCAATCACGTAATTAAAAAGGATTGGAGAGCATCTTTTTTAAGCCGGAATAAAAACGTGGCCCTTTACTCACTAGAGCCTCATTGACGCAATAGGAGTTAATTATAATTATAATTATAATTATAATTATTGTTATCATTAAGAGTGATGTTGTCAGATTGTCAGTTTTTCTACAAAATTACAATTTTGCAGGCGGAGGCACCGAAGAAAAGTTATTTATGGTGCCAGAAAGACATAGAGATGGCTACTGATGCTTTCTAAAATGGCCATGCTGGCATAAGCGAAATATGCAGGACGTATTGTGCTCCAAAGCCCGACTATGAGACGAGACTGGAGAACAAAATGTCAAGTCACGTGATTTTGAAGAATTTGCACGTGGTACAGACTCGCCTGTGGTGCTTCAGGGCGAACTGGTGGCTCATTTTCTGCCACTCGAATTTCGCGTGTTTCGATGTTCTCCAGCTGACTTGGCAGAAGTGAATGGAATTACCCGTAGACTTAAAAGTGACATGGCAAATAAATAGTGGTATTACGCCTTCATGTCTCGGTGTCCCGAAATCTCTGCGTCAACTAGTCGCTACTTCGGCAACTAGATCTATTGGCTTCACCAAAAAGATTATCATGAAAGTTTTTCAAGTTCTTTCTTATTCAATGCACAGAAATGATTTTCAGGCAGCGGTTCAATATGCAGGGTGTCTCTTACTATTGCCATGTATGGTAGTAGCTGAAACGTTTGTGGGACAAATGTTGCATGGGACAGTGGGGGTCATAATATGACGTTGGTTTTTTGTTGCTAGTGGGGGCCGCTTCAGAGATATGAAGGTCAAATTTATTTTTTTAAATGGGGTGCTGTAGTTTGGTACTTATTTTTTGATAGCAGCAATCGAGACGAATCCAATGAAGTGTAACAGTAAGGTCCTTGAAGGTCAACGAAGGTCACACAAGTGGCATGAACGTCCATTTACAGAAGGTGTTCGAAGTGATGACCATTGGTATCAATGCAGCGCTGCAATCTTATCATGGATTGAGTGGTATTCCTTACCACTTCGGCACTTATCGAAGCATGGAGGGAAGGGAAGATATTTTATGATCCTCAGATAATCCTATTTCAGAGTCCTTGAATAGCTTTGTTATGTAATGGTGCTGTGAAATGGTCAGATACGTGTGCTCAAATTAGTTGCTGATTTTGTGGGTGGGTGTGTATGTGTGTGTGTGTGTGTGTGTGTGTGTGTGTGTGTGTGTGTGTCCGTAAAGCATCACACTGGGTGTTTTATAGTCACTGTTTAGTAATACCAGCATTAAAACCAGAATGTGGTGGGTCATATGATCGTACTAAAATCAACCAAGGGGTGACACAGCACTCAACACATAGGGAAGATGTGCATGTGACAGTGGCAGGTGACAGGATGTCCAAAACAATAATGAAAGGAATATTGTATCCCAACAGAAGGAATGGTCGAACATGAGCATGGTGTCTGACCAGACCTCAGCAAATTGTTGCTTCGAGGATGGAAAAGAAAAGCAGAGACTATGTACAGAGGCCAATTGTTGAGGAAGCAAAGGCCTATCAATTTCTGAAGTGTAGAAGAGGAAAGATCCGTATAGCTTTAGTGCTGTAGCTAACACTGCACAAATGCTTTGGGAAGCAAGAGGTTAGACACATAAAGAAGTATGTATAGGGGGAGGGGAGGGGGGGAAGAATTGTAGTACAGTAGTTTATTTTTAACTGATTGACATGAATTTAGTTAAGCAGATAGCTCTTTTGTTCTCCGCTTCTGTCATCATCTTAAACCTTGTGCTTAATTTCATTATACATTTCTTTATATTTGCTATATATAATGAATCATACTATGGACTACAGAAAAC
Source organism: Schistocerca serialis cubense (assembly GCF_023864345.2). Taxonomy (NCBI): domain Eukaryota; kingdom Metazoa; phylum Arthropoda; class Insecta; order Orthoptera; family Acrididae; genus Schistocerca; species Schistocerca serialis. Next base: position 164,987,422 of record NC_064643.1, on the reverse strand, counting down.
CAAAAAATTGATAGTGGTGCTATTTATGAGACTTTACCCAGAATTTATAAATACTTTTAAACCGTAAAAACAGATTTCTCTCATTGTAGTTTCTTTGTCTTACGTCCACCGAACGACAATGCTACCGGGCTCAGCTCATCCAGGTCATAGGCAATGACGGTGGCCATTATGTAAACGCGCCCTGCGAGTCTTCGATCGGAGGCGGATCGACTTCGGCCGATTGTGTTTTCAGTGGAGATTGACTGCTCACTCATTCAGTCACTTACTCACACGGTTGGCCTCTTTGAGACATGACGATCCCGCACCACATTCTCTATCTGGCTCGAACTCTCCCTGTCTCAAGAGGCTTCCTTTAATCCACCCATCATTCTGCAGTCTGAGACCACCTAATCTTGCAATCTCGTCGTACAGAGAATCTTAAGCCTACCGTCCTCCTGTCCTACATCTGATGGACTATTCAGTCAGGGACCATTCAAACACGACCCGCTCATTGCAAACGTCTCGCATTGGCGGTGTTCGAAGGTAGATCGACCACTGGATGTTCCTTCTGCGATACTGCTGAAACACGTGGCAGGAATGATTGATGGCAGTGATGGTGACAACAATGTATGGTCGCAAGAAGACCAGGACCAAGGCAGCCATGTGGCATTATAGAGAGGGAAAACCATTGTGTTTGGCGTATGGCTCTGGCACATGGTAATGCATGTGCAGCAGCAATTTGGGCAGCACTTGGAAATACAGCGACACAACGAACTGTTACAAATCGATTGTATTGTATTGTCTGTTAACCGGGGACCTAGAAACGACGGACAGGCGCCGTCCCCGCCGCAGCCGCAGTGGTCCACAACCCCACGAAGACTACCGCAGTCCACTTCACCCCTCCACACCGAACCCAGGGTTATTGTGCGGTTTGGCCCCCGGTTCCCGGTGGACCCCCCCCCCCCCCCCCCCGGGAACGTCTCACACCAGATGAGTGTAACCCCTATGTTTGCGTGGTAGAATAATGGTGGTGTACGCGTGCGTGGAAAACTTGTTTGCGCAGCAATCGCCGACATAGTGTAACTGAGACGGAATAAGAGGAACCAGCCCGCATTCGCCGAGGCAGATGGAAAACCGCCTAAAAACCATCCACAGACTGTCCAGTTCACCGGACCTGGACACATATCCAGCAGGAGGATTCGTGCCAGGGATTAGGCGCTACTTCCCGCCCTGAAAGGCGTGGGTTATACTGCACGGCGAACCGGGCGGGCCACAAATCGATTACTTGAAGGACATCTCCGAGCCAGGCGCCCTGTAGCATGCATTCCACTGATCTCAAACCACCGTTATCTGCGTCTTCATTGGTGACAGCGAGGACTCATTGGAGAACAGACTGGATGTACATTGTGTTTTCTGATGAAATCTGGTTCCGCCTCAGTGCCAATGGTGGTCGTGATGGTCATAAAGGGGCCAGTTGAGGGCCAGCGACCAACCTGTGCTAGAAATACTGGACTTACTCGTGTATTTACGGTCTGGGGTGCCATTTCGTATCACTGCAGGAGTACCCTCGTGGTTATTCCATGCACCCTGACTAGAGATATGTACATCAGTCTGGTGTTTCGACTTGTTGTGCTGCGATTCACAACAGCAGTCCAGGTTTCCAATAGGATAATGCTCGCCCACATACCTCTGTTATAACCCATCATGCTCTACACAGTGCCAATAACCTTAACCTGCTCAATCACCAGATCTGTCTACAGTCAGCAAAGTAAAAGAAATGCGTATAACTTGGCATGTAAGACTTAGCACTATGTATTTATAAGTTAAAAAGGGAAACTAGAAATTCTAGAATGCGGAATTCATTATCACTGTTTTTAACTATCTTCATTCCTTTGTCTCTCAGCATAATATTTCCCTCTGCAAAAATCTTAAAACCCAAAACAGTAATTAATTTATAAAATATGTTTGGCAAAATAATTTTAAATTTATCATCTAGTTCCATACGAATTTTTTTTCACCCTATCTAATATTTAAATATCCACAGACTGTAATGTTGTAGAGCATTAATTTTTAAAGAATATCATTTCACGTTACTTTTTGGCTAGAATTTTTTTAAAGTGCAGAACAGCACCCACATTGTACTCCACACAAATTTGGTGCCTTGGTCTCTTCATCCTATGTAAATGATGCTGGACAGAGATTTAATTCAGAATTTACTGAAGCGCTCCATTTTTTGGGTTGCTATTAAATACGAGGTGAGAGTGTTCTTTGTTTTAGCCAAATGGCAGCACACTGTACATATTACGTTATAGTGACCTCCAGTAGTGGACACTACCTTCAGTCAATATATATAGTAGAGTTTGGCTGAAGTAGAGAGCCTCGAATGTTGTAAATATACCAGGGGATCAAAACCTCAGTATAAATTTGAAAACTGAATAAATCACGGAATAATGTAAATAGAGAGGTACAAATTGACACACATGCTTGGAATGACATGAGGTTTTACTAGAACCAAAAAAATACAAACGTTCAAAAAATGTCCGACAGATGGCGCTTCAGCTAATGAGAATAGCAATAATTAGCATAATAAAGTAAGACAAAGTAAAGATGATCTTCTTTACAGGAAATGCTCAATATGTTCACCATCATTCCTCAACAATAGCTGTAGTCGAGGAATAATGTTGTGAACAGCACTGTAAAACATGTCTGGAATTATGGTGAGGCATTGGCATCAGATGTTGTCTTTCAGCATCCCTAGAGATGTCGGTTGATCACTATACACTTGCGACTTCAGGTAACCCCAAAGCCAATAATCGCACGGACTGAGGTCTGGGGACCTGGGAGACCAAGCATGACGAAAGTGGCAGCTGAGCACATGATCATCACCAAACGACGCATGCAAGAGATTTTTCACACTTCTAGCAATACTTTGTTTTCTTTTTGGTTCTAATAAAACCTCATGTCATTCCAAGCATGTGTGTCAAATTTTAGCTCTCTATCTACATTATTCCGTGGTTTATTAAGTTTTCAAATTTATACTGACTTTTTGATCACCTGGTACAGCAGTTTGAACTTGATTCTAAAATGTGGTATGATCATCCTCACATTATTGCACATTACTCGAAGAGATGAAACATAAACAATGTATAATGCTAACTACAACACTCAAATACTTAAAATGTTAAAAAAGTATTTTTGTTTAAAATAAATAATGTTCCCATATTGATTTAAATGGATGTTGAATCAGCTCCAACTGTTGACAGGTTTTCACACCACAGCTCAGAAAATGATTCCATATGTAAGTTGTGATGCCTTCATTTAGATGTATGAAATTTTTTTTGCTATAACATTTTTGTTTTTACAGATAATTGAATTCTGATTGCTTTTTGGATGATACCCTTGCCTCTGAAAAAACACTACCTATAATACATGGAAGTAAGTTGGTTGGCCTCATTCGCTGGGAAGTGAAAAAGTATTTTTTGTTAATTTCTCACCCAAATATTAACCGATTTTTAAAATTCAAAATGTTAACATAATCTACATAAATAGAGCTATCCACAGAAAATATCAGATATCATCTTCTAGCTGACATAATAAGTTTTTCCTCTATTTTCTTGAAATACTCTACAAGGAAATGTAAACATCAAGTTAACAATTACATAAGTTTGTATAATTAAAAATTTTCACTCAAAATTCTATGCTGAGCATCATATTTAAAATTTTTCTTACCATATGTAATTACATAGGCAAGTATTTAATTCAGAATTTTATCACAGAATGTGGCACACAGCTTCATTGTTATGTGGCATTCTTCTAGACATATTTATGACATAGATAGGATAATTTGTTATGAAATTGTATGCCTGCATTACATCACCATTTAATTGTGTAACTCCCTTAAAATCTCAGCAAGTGTCATATACCTTCAGGTAATTGTTTGGTGGATTTCTTAAAAAATACCTTCATTTCTTCCATTCTTCATACTGCTATTCTCCAGTTTGATGTGATCAGTCAGGAAAGAGTCAACAATGTTACTATTTCTTCGATGTTTTTGCAAACCAACATAATAAAATCAGGAATATCAAATTTTGCTAAATTACAGTTATTACGATATGTAGCTCAAATTTCTCTTTCCATTCAATCCAGCAGTCTCTATGGTTTGTGGTTCAACTCCAGCTCAAGTGAATATTCTGAGAGAGAACTACAGTATCCCCTTCCTTAGGAAAGGTTGTTACATCTTCAATACCAGAGTGGTTATGGTGAACCCATCTAAGAATGGCATCATTTGCACTTGGTTTCAAGCAAAAATTACTGTTAAATCTTCTTCCTACATCACTTCTTTATAATCTCTGTCTTTTTATCTTCTCATTATTGAGGATATGGCCTTCCATGGCTAACTAATTGGTTAGAGATGTAGTTAGCCACATGAGGCCAGATAAAGAAATAAGAGAATATTCCATTCTAGATAAAATATTGTTTCCTTTCTTTATGGTAATAACATCAAACAGTTTTGTCACATAGTTGCCAATTAATTTTTAATTAGATTTATCATCATGTGGTGTATAATCTATGCCATCAGCTCCAATATTATTAAAGCTCATATACAACTGAAAATGAGTAGGATGGCACCAACCATCTCAAATATTTATATTCATCTGTTTTCCTGTTAGGAAGATTTAGGGCCTTTTAGTGTTCACATTCTCTCAGAACAGGTAAAACTGATAGTACTCAAGCTTATTCATTTAATAAGGATAAAATTTTATTAAGCCATTTCTAAAACAACTGCCACTCGAGATCCATTATTTATGGTTACTTTTAATCTCGCGTAACATCCAAAATTGGAATACCCATGTGCCTCACGATTTATTGGTCCACCAAACTCTACATTAAGCTTCAATGAAGCAATAATGTTGGTTTCTCAATGGAAATGCTTACTATGCTTTACATACATACCATCAACTAAATTATAATTTACATTTATTAGCCTAAATGAAATAATTTTAAGAACACCATCACCTGCAGCAGTTTAGTTGTGAAATCCAAGCACACTCAAAATAACATCCTTTATGTCCATATAAAACTTAACATCGCTTTCAGTAATCGCTCTATTCAAAATTTCATCTGCTTTAATGCGACTATTTGACTTTATGAATGAATACATTTTTGCAAGATTTGCAAACCTTATTGATCAACAGGAATTTGTATCATTTCTACATAATAATACAATTTATTATGCTAATGCAACATTTAGAGTTAGAAATGTTGAATAAAACCATCTAATGCAACATTACTGTAGCTGTCTCATGGAGATACAGATACTATTTTCTTTTTTCTTTTAGAACAGATGACTTATCACTCAACTGAAATAAGAAACACATTTAATATTAATAAAATTTTATTTAATTCAATAAAAACTGATTGGGAACTGAAAAGACTAATCCCAGAGAACTGATTAAAAAATAAACATGAGAGAACCTTGTGTAATTCTATTTCATGTGCAAGAATAAGACCAAGCAGATGACTGAGCATTATATCCTAGACTGGATTGATTAATTTGGATGAAATTAAGCATTTATATATTCATCCTAAAAGTTCAGATCAATTAAAATGTGAAGAATTTATAAAAATGTGCAGAAAAACTGAAGACAAAAATAATGAGTAAATTGCTGCTTTTATTGCAAATAATGAAGAAATTACATCATTAGATGAATTTTAAGATAATATGATTCGATAGTTTCATTCTAGAAAATCAGGATGTAGTTAGAGAATATTTTACTACAGGAAGACACAAAGGAATAGTATGTTTTTATTTGCTCAGACATATTCAAAACTAGCTAAACAATTAGCCAGAGAAAATCTAATTTCTTTAAATATATTTTGGCATTGTGACAAATTCAAATCATAGTTATGACTAGTTGTCAGTGGAGATTTAAGTTTTGATGATTTTAACAAATACTGAATGAAGGCAAAGTTTGGTTTCTTACAATAGCACAGTTTGGTTTTCTTATAATTCAAAGAAACTAGGAGTTAAAAGATTCTCTAAATTAGAATAGGAATCATTATTCCATTGATTAATTATAACCTTCAAAATTTTTTTTGAAGAATTATATAAATTGTATTTAAGAATAATTGAAACATATAGAAATAAAGGGAAGATGGATGAAAGTTTATATCAGGACATTTTAAGTTATTTGAAGATTTAATAACCGAACAGCAAGACAAATTACATTAGTATATTATATCAGTAATAGGAGATATGTTTGACGATTTTAAGAGAAAACTTGGAGTTCAAATTAATTGGGATATTAAACCAAAGAAATTTATCTGTAGATTGTACTGGATTATTTCAAGATAGAATTAATTGCAATGAAACTTAACTAACATTTTGTTAGGAAAATTTCTAGATAAATTAGATTAAATACATATATCAATCATCTGAAACTTCTATATGTAAATTTCACAATAAAGTGGATTGGGATAGTATATCAGTTAATTAACTATTATATATTAATTTTATTATAGAATTTAAAGACAAATTAGGTTGGGATAATATTTCAACTGAGCAACAGTTACCAGAAGATTTTATAAGAGAATTTCCAGACAGAATATATTGGAGTATTATATCAGGAACACAAAATTTATCTGAAGATTTTATGAGAGAATTTCAAGATAATTAAATTGGGGGAATATACTATGTAATTTAGTACTGTCCAAATATTTTATAGTATAATTTAAAGAAAAAGTTCAATGGCAAAAGATTTTAAAAATGCAACATTTGTTACCATTTTTCATACAAAACATAACAGCAACTTATGAAATAGTAGAGCAACGTAAAAGCAGCAACTGTTTTATATGTATAATCGATTAGTTATCAGTTTGTGAAAGCAAAATGTAATCAAACTTTTCATAAAGAATGTGTTGATGAATGATAGCAGGTCATTCATCTTGCCCAGTATGTAGGTTCATTATTAAAAAGTTTGTACTAACTAACTCTGATGGAAACCAGTTATATCAATACCGAATTCTTCTTGTTTTTATTCATTCAGAACATTAAAGTAATTATGATAGCAATCAATGCATAATTTCTTTCTCATACTCTGCTACAGGTTTACTGAATTAGGATCATAATTGACTCTTAACTGTTCTCAAAATCTCCATATACTGCTCTAATATTACTCAATTGTTTTGTAGGCTACTCCTTTGTGATCTAATGACTTAGTAATTACATTCAGAGTTATTGTCAAATAATGTTAAAAGAACAGAAGTTGGTCTTAAATTCTTATCCACTGTTCCAGTTACAGCATGTGGAGCAATTTCCTAGCTTATATTATTTATTTTTGCTAACAATTATATAGCTAAATCAAATCATTTATATGATTTTTGTATGTAGTTATCCTTAATTTTGATCAAACCTTTTAATTGATTAACTTGAATTTCGTTCCTTTTTTTCTATATCATCTGTTAGACCTTCATATAATTGCTTTATTTTAGTTTTCCATGTTTTCGAATTGAAGGTAAAACTTCACTAGTAGTCGATTTTTAAATAATTTAACTTCCTCTTTTACTGATTTTAAAATTAAAGAATAAAGATCAGATTCATTAATAAAAATGGTGTGAGTCTGTGAATTTTTAGTGATCCCTGATTCGTTGACCTATTTAAGATCAGGAGAATACACCTTTTCTTCATTTTTATATATGTTTTTGTACAGCATTTAAATGTTTCTTGCATCCTAAGATTTCTACAATGCCACTAGCCTTAAACCAAACGTTATTCTTTTTATCAGTTATCACAAATGCTTACTCCCCATCATATCTAAGCGTGTTGCTTACGATTCCTACAGTCGATTTCATTTACACAGAATAAAAATATAATAGATCAAATATTTTCAGTTGGTAAAATCTTACCTGCTGGAAAGCTAAAATATCGTCATACCTTTCTAGGAAACCAAATACCTTTTAAATTGCAGCAGTCAGTTTTTCCAGGGCCCCGTCTCAGGTTGTCAGTAATGATTGATTCATATTTTCAATTATCTAATATGATTATTTTTTGTTTTACTTCTTCCTGATCAAATTCTGTAGCAGAGTGAGCCAAATTTTGTTCATAAATATTTTCTCTCTTCTCATTTATTTCATCATTAACATCATTAGACTGATGAAATAATTTCTCATTAAAATAAGATAAAGTAAATATTGTACATTACTTTTACCTGGTCTGTGTACACCAAGATAAATATTGGCATATGTTCTTTACATTACCATATTTACATTCATATTTTCTGACAAACAATATTTATATTTAGATTGGCCACTATTATAATTTGATAGTCTTCCTGAAAGTTGTTTTTTAGACAATACGCCACCAGCTTTGAAATTATTTTCCTTGGCATACATGTTTGATGTGGCAATATAAGTAGTTTGAGCTTTTTAAAGCTCTATTACCTCTGATAGTATATTTTGGAGTTTTCAGCACTCACTGTATTTTCTTGTAGTTCTTGATCTTTTGGTTGTATTACATTGTCCTTGATTTTTAGTTTATTTTTATGTTCTCCAGCTTGTTGTTCAACATTTTTCTGGGATTGAATGACTTTATACTCTACTATGTATTTCATGAGAATATTTAATATTTTTTCTACAGTGTGAGAATATTTTTTACTTGTTTGTGTTGTTTTCTGTTGACTGTCATCGCAGATTATTTGAAGTTGCCAAGAGTTAGCAAAATGAATTTCTTTTGCACATGAGTCTTTGGTTTTGAAGTTTTCAGTTGTTTCCAAATGTATTCATAGACTCTAAGTAATAAATCATCTTGTTTACCTCATTGTATGGTATCTCATTGTTTGAAGAAGTTTAATGTAAAATTTCTTATTTTGTTAAAAAATTTCCAGCACCAAATACTTGACTCCTGAAATAAATACAAAAAGCAAAAAAATATCTTTTGTGATTAAGATAGTCTTTAGTTCAAAGAATAGAAACCAAATACCTTTAAACCAAGCACTTAAACTTCATTGATAGATGCTATGGTTAATGAATTGAAATACCTTCATCGATTGAGACTGGATTCACTCCAAATATAGAGAATAAATTTTATTAATTTTTAATTTAATATATAATAAATGGATTGCAGTTGCTTGGTTGATTCATGAATAGATAACATTGTTGTAGTTTTGATACATACATTATCACTAATATACATTATAATTATATTTCATATTTTAATGGAATCCATTATAATGAGGTGAAGTCAGTAAATGTTAGTAGCATATTCCCATCGAAGTTAAATGACTTCTGGTGATCTGAACTAGCTTATATTTTTAATCTTCTGGAGCAATCTTAGGAAATGTACTCACTTGGTTGCCCATAGAAATTAAACGCTTTTTGTAATTTTTTTAATTTTTCCTGCAACTCACACAACTTCGTTCCAATTGGGAAATGTCCAACTAGATCATCTTTTTCCCAAAACTCAATAATTTCTTCAATTCATTATATACAAAACCATTTAAACCCTTTGAGTACTGCAGACGTGATATGCCATGGCACTCCACTTTGCCATGGGGCCTGCAGATGTTGTTTGCCACTGAAGTGGGCTTTTGCATGGGCCCTGCAGAAGGCATTCACGACATGGCCTAGCCGGTGGCTGAGTCCTAATGACGGCTTATACCGCAGCTGGTTCCACTGCCTCTGGGACTGTAGATGTCAATAGCTGCTTAGGGCTGCATGCCAGCCCATTGCAAGTTCTTTTGTGCCGTGCACTCCCTGGGATGGATGTACCCTATTTATTGTTCTGTGCCATTGTCCTTCCTGTCTGGGAAGCACTCTGCTACGGATTTCGCAGTTGCTATTCCACATTCTTGCTGGGTTAGTTCATGTGATCTTCTTTATTCTGTGTGGTGTCGTTTAGCCATCTGCTGTTTCATCAGGATTTTTAAAGTTCTGTCACTCTTGACTTCCACAGACAAATGGCTCGACAGTCATTGCACTGATGAAGAGATACTGGAGATACTTACAAGGAGTGACAGTGACAGTGAGTGTGGCATTTTCAATGAATGTAGTGATGATGAAGATTCATCAGAAGAACCTCATAGCAATACACCTCCATGTACTTCATCTAGCAGAGCTCGCCAGGAAAGTTCTTCTTCAGATCCCGGAAGTGAAGACGAATCAATCTGTAAAAGGCCACACCTTAGTGAGAATGAGAAATTTGATTAGAAAAAACGCGATTTCAGTCCAGCATTTCATGCATTTGATGACTCATCTTCAGGACATAATTGCCAACTAGCGCCTGATTCAAGCGTTCTATCTTTTTTCATGTTATTTCTATCCAAAGATCTGTTGAAATTTATAGCATTTGAAACGAATCCATTTTTCACTTTCACCATGGCAAATACGTCATATCAGTTCGTTCTGGACTATCCACCTGGAAAGGTACAAGTTTTGACGAAATGTATAGCTTCATTAGTATTTGACTTCTCATGGCTCATGTTAAAAAGCTGAGAATAAAGGAATATTGGTCCAGTGATGTACTTCTGAGTACTCCAATTTTTGGCGAAGTTACGTCCCGTGACCATTTTATGTTACCTTAGAGAATGTTGCATTTTAGTGACAACTTAGCCAAAAATGATGACAGTTTGCTTAAAATTAGGAAAATAATTGATAAAGTTCGTGTGGCGTTCTGCAGTGCATTTAATCCATACAGAAGACTCTGTGTTGATGAAAGCCTATTATTGTTCAAAGGTCACTTATCTTTTAAACAACACATTCCTTCGAAACGTAGCAGATTTGGAATCAAAACATTCGTGATGTGCGGCTGTAAAACTGGATACCTCTTGGATTTCATTGTATACACAGGCACAACAACAGAAATTGAAGTCCATAATTTGGGGAAATCTGGTGATATTGTGGCAACACTAATGAAGCCATACCTTGAACGTGGACATACCCTGTATGTCGACAACTGGTGTACAAGTCCATCCTTGTTCCTTTGGTTCACAAACAGAGAAGAGCAGCATGTGGTACTGTACGCAGGAACAGGAGCAACTTTCCGAAGCTACAAAAGAAACTGAAACAAGGAGAAGTTGAGCTTATGTCAACTGGTGCGACAAGAGAGAAGTGTTCATGCTGACTACCTGCAACACTACAGAAATGCGTGACACGGGAAAGAAAAACAGGACGACTGGCGAAAAAATAATGAAGCCGCAATGTGTTGTTGATTACAATGCAAATATGGGAGAAGTAGACCACTCCGATATGTGGTTAAGGTCTGTTGCATCTGTGCGTAAATCTGTTAAATGGTACAAAAAGTTTTTTTTTTCATGTTGTGGACCTTTGTGTTTTGAATGATCACACTCTTCACAGATCGGTGACAGGGAGCAAAATATCATTAGCAGATTTGTATTTACGTCTGGTATGAGAACTTGTGCAAAAATTTGCTACAGAACAGAGAATCCTCTTCGCGTTACTGGGAGGCACTTTCCAAATGTCATTCCATGTGACCAGTCCAAAAATGGTTCAAATGGCTCTGAGCACTATGGAACTTAACTGCTAAGGTTATCAGTCCCCTAGAACTTAGAACTACTTATACCTAACCAACCTAAGGACATCACACACATCCATGCCCAAGGCAGGATTCGAACCTGCGACCGTAGCAGTCGCGCGGTTCCACAGTGTAGCGCCTAGAACCGCTCGATCACCCAGGCTGGCTAACAAGTCCAAGAAACGCGGACTATGGCGAAGATCTCCAGTCTGCTAGAAACAGAATGTGCATCGAGAAACGAAATATGAATGCAAAACCTGCAATGTACCTTTGTGTATTGACACATGTTTTAAAACATACAACACAAAGAACAACTTTCAGCCAAGTTGTTACAACTGGAAGATGAAATGAAGCCCTTACTTCTGAAAAAAATTACTTAAAAATTAAAAAAATAAAAATAATTACAAATATTGAAAAAAATATCTTTAACTTCGCCATTGCTGGTCCAAAGCCCGGATGAGAAATATGACTGTGCAAAAAAAAAAAAAAAAAAAAAAAAAGATCATCGAATTATCTGAGCTTGAAGCGCCTCTCCAGATGAATTACTTTGCTACGTCCAGTCTGTGCTCTCAAACACAGACTGGATTCTTCAAATATTTGTACATAAACTGCAAAAATAAAAACTTACTACAAATTTACATATTCTTCCACAGCTTCTTGGTAGAAGTTAAACCTTAAACTTAGTGCAAATATCATTAATTATACAAAAAATCTAACATTATTGTTACTACAAAATTTTAGCTGGGTTATGGTAAAAGATATTTATTTAAGCAGCGACTAGTTTTGGGCGAAGCCCATTTTCAAACCACCATGTAAAACAAAGACTGTGACAACCACATTATAGCTGTTAATAAAATCATAGCATATGGATTGCTATCAATAGTCTGTGGTTTTATTAACTGCTATAATGTGTTCATCTCATTCCTTTTTGACATGGTTATTGCTTTGCCCGAAACCAGTCACCACTTAAATAAATACCTTTTGCTGCAACCCATTCTAGAATTTTCTACTAACATTCAGTAACGAATTGCTGTCCTATCTATTCCAGGACACTGGATTTGTGAAAAAATTCTAGACCTACACTTGGAAAGGGCGCCTTGACACATGTTAGTCAGTTGCACACACTCACCCATTTCTGAAGCACAAAAGGTCATTAGGAATTAAAGATGACATTTAGTTAGGTAGTATAGAAACTTGAGTATTTCCTTATCTAATTCTTAAACAAATGTTATAAATCATTGTTTATTTCTACTTTACAACAGCATTGATTTTGAAGTTTCCTTGGGGATAATTTATTGAATAAATGCTCTCAAAATATAGCAATTAGCTTCAAAAGTATGTCTCGGTCGAACTATTACACTAGTACAGAAGAATGTCAACATTTGGTCGTTACGAATTCTACAGCATTTACATCGTAAGTTGTGTACATAAATCTGATAATTAAGTATCAGTACGCCAAATAAAACGTAGATGCATACTCAGACCTTATGACGATTCTTAAGAACTAACTGGAAATGAAAGAAAGACTTTGATCAGGAGTTACATGTTAGCAGCATAAGCGATTTCAGTGTACATTAGGTAAATAGAGCAATTCATCTCCAGATTCAAAGCTATGGAATAAGTATCGAGATATCCTGTGTTTATTTGTAACATCGGCTATCACACTAACTCCCAGACAGTCATGACCTCTGTGATTCCAGAAATACTTAGGAAAAGGCGAGGACAGCTGAGTGGAGAGCTCAGGCACACAAAATAGTCCACAGAAGTGGCTGCCACTGCAGGTACATGGATTAGGTGGCCCCAAGGGCAGGCTTGACACGGCGAGACATAACCGCCGGTGCAGCACACAAAGGGTTAAGTTACCTAAATTCATTCTCTAAACGTTTTCTAATTTTTCTCTCCTTAATGAAGTAGTGATGTGGTCTTAGTCTATATTTTTTTCGATTTTGTGCTTCCACATTTAGTAATGTTATTATATTTAGTAGCTCATAATATGATTTAAATTTAATTAAAATAGTCTTTAAATAAATGAAAAGTCCAAAACCTGTAAAAATTGTTAAATGGAGAAGTCAATAGATAATTTTTGTTCACACATGTACACAAAGCATAAGCAATTACATATTTGTAAAAAAATGTGATCAAATCGTCATAAAAGTGAGTATAATTAAAAACAAGTTCTTTGCCTATGTGGTAAATATGTCTTACTTTGCTATTACAAGAAGCATTTAGAAGTAGTTTTCAGTTATTAACATTTTAAAATACTGATATCAATGTAAAATGGTGATGTTGGACAGTAAAACAGACTATAACAACATATGAAAAATCAATAAATAAAAAATTAAGTACTTTTTAGTGAAATGCTATGTCTATGGACAAGATAAGCAAAACAGAAAAATGATGGGCAAGTCTGTGAACGATATAGTTGAAAAAGTCTCAAAACACATTTATTATCAGCCAAGCATATAAGATTACCTGAAAGTGAAATTTAAACACTACATCGTTTTTTTTTCATTTACATATTTCACAATCTAATTAAAAATTATTCTCCTCGAATAGAACAGTATTTTAAGACAGTTTATACTCGCTCAAGTTTGTCACATTCGAGGGAGAAATAATTTAATGGGTACAGTAAAATAAGAAACGATAGTTTAATTATTTTAATTAGAAGACATAATATAACAATTCAATCTATCCCTATGAATGCAAATAATCTCAATGACATGAAAGTATATGTCCTCAGAATTTTATCTAGAAATCTTGACAACAGAGGCTACAGAAAATTAAATTAATTAATTTAATCATGTTACAGGAGTTTTCTTTTCATACAGAATTATTCAAAAGACTAAATCAAGACCAAATCGTGTACCTAATGTAAAATAGTTTTACAGATTTAATGATGATAGTTTTATCAGGTATTTCATTATAACAATAGCATAAATTTATAGATTTATTTTTATTATATTCTCTATTTTCTAAACCTATTTCCTCTCTAAATTTATTTTTTATTAGCTAATAATTTCGGGAATTACGAAAAATATCAAAATCAGATCAGAATATAGAAATTTGAAAAAAAAATTTAATTTATTGTGCTTTATGAAATACAGGTAACACTCTTTTTCTTTTTTATGTAATGTTTTTTATCTAAGTTATAAGTATTACATAAAGGTTCATATTTGTCTTATAGAGTTTGTTTGGGTATTCTTAAGTTTTTTTATTAAGTCTTTTAAGCATTCTTTCCATTCGTTATGAGAATAAGAAGTTATTTTAGTTATTTCTCCTTCAGTGTTGGAAGAACCATCCCCCAAAGACACTATTTCCTTTAAACAATTTATAGTTGTAAATATTTTCCTATTTTAATTTAAACATTTTGTTCTTTTCAATATATTATTGAATAATATTGTTTTTGTTATTAATGTTGTTCATGTACAACATACAATTTTTTAATCTTAATGAACATTTTATCCAAATAAATGGAGGCTGTCCTCAAGAAGTGCGACAACCCTAGAAAGTATAATTTGTTTAAAAAAAATAGTAAGGTAGAAGTAAACGAATTTTAATACAGCGCAGGATGTGGATAGTTAAATAGCAGTTACAGTGAAAAAGATTGTAGGGTGCTTAATATCAAATATAAATTATTTTGCCAAACAGATACAATAAATTAAAAACTTATTGGGATTTCCTTTTTTCTTTTTTTTTAAAAAAAGGAAATATTAAACTGAGACCAAAGGAATGAAGAAAGTTGAAAATAATGATAAATTATTTCATGACCTAGAATTTCTAGTTTATTTGGAAGTTAAATTATATAAATATTATTTTGTTAACTTTGGTGTCCTGTGCCACCACCTGATTCACAAGAACTAGAGACATTATTTTATCCCACCCGAGTGCACCAAATAAGCCTACTTATTAGTCATATATGGGACATCAACTGAAGCATCATCCACATCCAGCATTGATCGTCCCGATATTGATCGACCAAGCACAACAAGCATGGAACTCCATCCTACAATTTCACATCCTTCATCTGTGCAACACAATGCAAGCTCACTTACATACTTCCTTTCAAATTCAGTTATTAATGTACTACATGTCACATTTGCAATAGCTTACTTTGTGCCTGCATTAATCTCTCATCATGCAATGTTGTTACCTAGAGAAATGTATTCCCAAAATTTCATTGCTCTACATTAATTATTTTTTGGTGCTGTGACTTTTATTAGAGTCATAAAATTTTTCTATCATCATGTTTTGTTTTTGGGTTATGTATTATATCTTTTCTTCATTAGTTTTTGAACAGATTTTCATGACGATTTCATTTAGTTTCTTGAAAAGAAATTCAATTTTCATCATTGTTTTTTTCTTTTAATACTATGTTCCTTACATAGGCCAGCGTATTTGGTTGGTTGTTTATGATATTCCCATTCATTGTTTGTTTTGTTTCTCTTACTTTTTACTCCATGATGAGGCTGCAGGTAAGTGGAGATAGCACATCACCTTTCTTCATTCCAGTTTTGTTCTCAAAACTGTCCAATAAAGGGCTGCAGTACATCATCTTGCTTTACCGACTTCCCCATACACATTTTGACCAGACTGTTGAATTTCTTAGAGTTTAAGTATTTTGCACTGATTTCCCATACCGTTTTTCTGTGCTCTGAATTGTAGAGCTTCTCAGAGTAAATGAATAGGTAATGGATGTTCTTGTTGTAGTCTCAACTCTATCATTGGCAGCCTTGATGCAAGATCTGCTGTCTATTGATCTATTTTTCATAAAACCACTCTGGTAGTCCTCTACTATGTTCTCAGTACAGGGGGAGGTGGGGGGATGAGTCTCTGCAATATTATATCTGACAATACTTTGTATGATGTTTATACTATGGGTATTACTTTTTAATTCCTGCAATTTCGTTTATCTCCTTTCTTGTATGTGATGACAATGACTAATTAATTCCATTCATCTGCTATTTTTTTATCTTGTCAAATATTATGAATAAGCTGCATTATTTCTGATAAACATTATGAGCACCATATCTCAGCAGTTCCGCTGGTATTTATCAGTTTCAGCCATTTTCTGGTGTTGTTTAATTTTTTTTCAAACTGTTGGCTACCTCTTCACATGTTGGGCCATTTACAAGAGGTTCAGCTGTTGGAGGGCGCATTTTCTCCAGTTCATTTTTCGATTCAGGGCGGTTCAATAAATTATAAAAATATTCTTTCTAAGCCTGTAATGTATCTCCTGATTGAGCGATGATGTTACCACTAACTATGAGAAGAGCTGCTGTAATTGTTTTTGATCTGTATTAACGAATAATCGATGTTTTACTCGCCTGGTGAAACGCTGGTGTTTTGGGATACATTTCACTTGTAACTGAAACTATAAGACCCATTTACTGCAGTTAGAGCCAACTGCACCAACGCCGATTAAAAAGCAAGAAAACCGAGGGTTTCATATTCACAGTTAAAACTTAATCGCGATTAAGTTGTCCCTGTGTTGCACCAACGTTTAACGTCGATTACCAAAATGCGGTTAGTTAATTGGGAGTTTGACCGCGGTTAACTCCGCATGTTACAAAGGAAAGCGCCCATATACATACAAAGATAATGATATTCGCTTTCTGCCTGTGGCAAGGGTGTTGTAACCGCCTTGGTCTGTGGTACTTACCCGCGCTTTTCATATTGTTGGCGTAACTTGAGCGTTGTTACTGAACTATGGAGAACAAGAAAAGGACGCCGAATTTTTCCAAATTCGACGTAGACATACTTTTGGAGTTGGTCGCCACCAATTCAAGTATATTAGAGTGTAAAAAAACGTATGGTTGCCCAGTTAGGGAAAAACTGGATGCATGGAAAAATAAAGCAACACAGTTTAATTCAACTCCAGGTAAGATTAAATTTTATTTGATTCACAAATCAATAAATATCTGTTACTAATGTAAATTAAAACGCTATTTTTCATGGTGCTTAGATTAATATTGAATAACAATTCAAGATACACACAACAAAAATATCAGTTACTACAAAATATATCATTTCAGGTGTAACAAAAAGAAGGCCCGAAAGGCTTAAAACATAAGAGAATTTGAAGAGGAGGCTGAGGATTGGCTGAAGAGAAGGTTCAACTCTATAAAACAGTTGATGATGCAGCAGTTGGCGATGCCAGCAGTACCACAAACAATAACCGAACTGTAATTGCTGCTGAATCTGGCGAAAGCCTGATCCTAGCACAGGTTGTTATGGAGAATGTTCAACAACCCTTCTCCAAACCTTCAAGTGCAGGAACACAAGAAACATGTAATCAGAGAGGGATGCCACCAAGACCTAAACCAACTTCCTCCTCTGCACTGGACAGTGTGATGTGGAAGATGGTGGAAGAACTCCAGCAGCAGCTCGAAATGGTAAAGAGAGAACATGTGAAAGAAATGAGAATAAAAAATCTTAAAACTTTAGCACTAAAAGAAAAATTAAAATATTGGATGTGGAAGAATTCTACCTAATGTAATGTAAATGTTTCAAAAACATTTTGTTACTTGTGCACTATAATAATTTCAAATAAAAATCATTACATATTTTACATGTATTAAGTAACAGTTTACCTCAGTGAAAATGTTCATCAATTGTAGTGAGACGAACTGCTCGTCCTGGTAATGTGTCATCATGATACATTTGTTGACTAGGAGGCATTGGCTCATTATCATCGATATCGGGGCCCCTATCTCTATGTAATAACCTCAGAAGCCACATGATTTCCGTATCTTCTGATGGCTCTTCCTTGCTTGTGCTCCTTGCAATATTATGCAAGACAGCTGTACTCACTATAATTTCCATTGTATTTTGTGGATTACACCTCATTCCCATAGATAAAATGGGGAATCTCCTCTTCCACAAACCATAATATCTCTCCACAGTGTTCCTCGTTGTAATGTGAGACCTATTACATCGGTGCCGTGCCGCACTCCTTTTGCGGAAAAGCTCTGCATGCTGTCCCCCAGATGACTGAATCCTTAAGTGAGTGCAAGCCACTGTACCAATGACTCCAAGAAATCCAGCCAGTGTGTAGAAATCATCCATCACGGAGCATACTTCCGCTCGAGAGGGAAACTTTATGTATTGAGAAGACATTGTTGCTATGATTCCCGACACTTCACTTATAATTCTTTGTGCCATTGTAGAATGTATATTAGCACTGTCACCAATTACTATATTAAATGCTCCTGTTGCGTATGCCCTTAATGTCATCAGAAGTCTGTTCATGTGCGAGACGGGATTATTTTGGTACGTTGGAAATTCTAATCTATCATGGATTTGATCCAAAAACCACCACACTGTTTCTTTTGAAAGACGAAACTTCTCTTCAAATTTCCAGTGACCGTAACCTTCGAAAGGATTTCCCCTTTCCAGAAGTACACCAACACGGTTGCGACGATTTATATGTTGAAGATATAGCATTTCTTTGTCTTCTATGCCATCTAAAACGTCAAAACGCGCTGCCATGTTATGTGTTTTCAGTAAGTAAACTGCAATCAATTCAAGATAATCGACTCTTCGAGCTCGGTTAACTTTAATCGCGATCAAATTCCTCGATTAAGTTTGATCGAGGTTGGTGCAGCGGAATATCGAGTTAATCAGGGTTAAATGCTGACTTTTAGTTGGCATTGGTGCAATTGACCCTTAATGCTGGAACTCTAGTCAGGATAAGTTACATTCTCAGTATTGAATTGAGAGTTACAGTAATTTTTTGTGAGATTATATCTTTTGATTCTCAGATAGAGCGACATCAGCATAGGCAGGGCAAAATAGTGCACCAGCATTTAACAAGCAATATCCATGAACTTATTGAATTAACACACCTACAGATGCTGTCCTTTATACCAGTTTTACAGTTAGTTCTTTAAATTGTTAAATAAAACTTGAAGTTGCAACCTACTAAGGCAAAAACATTGTTAAAGAATAGTAGAAAGATTGTGAATTACCCATGTCAATATTATTTCTGTTGGATGATCAAATCTTTGGAAATGAAAGCATCGCAGAACAAATTATGCAGAGAAAGCAAATGCTCTAATTTTAGTACATACTTTCCTGTCCATGTTGATGACAGAACGAATTGCATAATTCACAGTTTCTAATCAATTCACTGCTTGTGAATTATCCATGACAACATTACTTCTGTGGGTTGCTCATAACTGTTGAAAATGAAAAGAACTGTAGGGCTGTGTTTGAACACAATTCAAACTGTTCAAACAATTTACATCACAGATTGGGAAATCTTGGGTTCTTTTAAATCTTCTGATCGACCAAGTGAATTTTCTTGGTACTATTACAACAACATGTGACAACATTTTTAAAGCTGTATGGATTTTAACAATAAAAATAACTGTGAAAAGCGCACTGAAATATCTTATAGCGTGCAGGTCACACGTAAAAACGGAAACTAATCGACAAATAATATATTACAAACATGATTCTGGGTAATTTTCGAGCTTTCGATCGTTCCGCAAACTTGTGAGGTGTGATAGCACTATCTCCAAGATGGGTCATTCCGCTGTATTTTATCCGCGCAATAAAAAATGTTTCAGTTTATTACATTACAGCTGATTTGTTTGGCATTTTCATTCTTGATTAGTTGTCTTGATTGTTTGATTTGAATGTTGCCAACTTGTTTTCAAACTGATTCAAATTTGGTAATATTTTTGCCTGTTATTCAAATATGAGAAAGGGACTGAATTGCTTATTTGCAATCTATTTCATAAATCATACCGTCTCTCATAATCAAATAAAGTATTATACTGGGTTCACAGAAGCAATATTTTTTGGAGTACGACATATTTGTCTTTGTCTGTTACCGTTAGCTAAAAATAAACATAAATATTTCTTATATCCATACATACTCAATGACAATGTGTATTGTAAATTTGTTCAAATGCAATAGCAGGTTGTGCCATGGTAGGATTTAATGCTGTTTCCTCCACTGTTTCACGAATTCGTGAAATTTATGAAGAGTCATAGCTTACTGTTGTGGCTAGTTCATAGTTTCTTGTATATCCCTTTAACTCGAGTATTTTGGTTCTTTTCCCAAGTATACGAGTAATTACGTAAATCCCTGTGTATAGGAATTGTCTTTTTCTTGTTGATTACCATGATGTGTCCACTATATTTGCATAAGTTCTGCAAGTTTCTGTTTGCTGATGACACTAGCTTGGTAGTAAAGGATGTTGTGTGCAACATTGGCCCGGTTTTAAACTGTGCAGTTCATGACGTAATCTCATGGCTTGTATCAAATACACTAAAGCTAAATCATATTAAGACTCAGTTTTACAGTTTGTAAGACATAATTCAACACAACCCGACGTTTTCATTTCACAGAACTAAACAGTTCAAATTTCTAGGTGTTCAGATACATAGGAAAACTGTCGTGGAAAGCCACGTTCAGGATCTTATTCAAATACTTAATGCTGCCATTTTTACTATTTGAATGATATCTGAAGTAAGTGATCGTTCGACACGAAAATTAGGCTACTTTGCTTATTTTAATTCGCAAATGTCGTATGGTATTATATTTTGGGGTAACACAAAATATCCATTGTAAAAGGATATTTTTGCCTCAGAAACAGCCAGTTCGTTCGATGGGTGGTGTTAAGTTCACGAACATCATGTCGACCCCTGTTCACCAGTCTGGGTATTTGGACATCGGCCTCCCAATATATATATTCTTTACTGTCGCTTCTTGTTAACAATATCACCTTATTCCCAAAAATAAGTAGCTTTCGCTCAGTTAATACTCGCAGAAATACAACCTGCACTTGGATCGGAATTCCTTAACTCTTGTGCAGAAAGCTTTGTGGTATACTGCTGCATCCATTTTGAATAAGCTACAACAAGAATTCAAAAATATTTTCCATAATCGGTGTTCTTTCAAAACGAAACTGAAGAGTTTCCTCATAGGTCACTTATTCCATTCTGCTGAGGAGTTCCTTGAAAAATTAAGCTAATTTTTATGTTATATTGTTGACTGTGTTTACTGAAATTTATGGGTTGATTTTTTTTGGATTTATAAACATTTTATTTTCGTCTGTTATTACTTTTATGTTATAATTTCATGCACTGACACGTTACATGATCATGGAGATTTGCTCTTCAACTTGGTCCTACGGAACTTGACGTGTAAGTAAAATAAAAATGAGTGATACACGGATGAATAAAAAAAACTACTGTTACCAGCACTACTGCTGCTGCGATTACTCACCTTAAGCAGCTCCGTAGTATTATTCAGTATTATAATCTCTGACCAAGGATAACATAAAGACATCACATATGGCTTCACCTACGATTGCAAACATTCTGAAGCTCAGCCCGGTCCAGTATTTGGGCGGACTGCTGAAATTATAGCATTATATCCAGACAGCATCCCGAGAAGGAGCGCCTAACACCTCACTACTGCCGCACCTGCCGAGCGATCTATGTAACTTTAGCTGTAGTGTGTGATATGTCCAAGGAAAGTCACTTGGTATTGCTGCGCTGTCAACATCATTGTGGTTTCAAACAATTGCGACTTTTGTAGCAGATTCTGGTAACCGATAAAAACACTGGTGTACTAATCTGAATCCACTTTGGTTTTTTGTCAATTCCAGGTAAGTTTACCACCTGATGTTGCGTTTAGATTTCTGAACATATCGTAGTACTTTATGAAACTTAAACAAATACGCTCTTTATTGAGGAATCTATTTCTCCTTCCCTTATTCGTAGCTAGTATTGCTGAAGAAATTAGAAATTTTGCTTTAGGATTCAACCAACTTTCGGTTTACATTATAATTTGAACACTGCTGGTGTCCTACAGAGAGTGTATCGTATTGGTTTGTTTGGAATGCATCGGCGATTGTGTACTAGAAATTTAATTTTCTTGGGCTCTTTATTTCATCAGATTTCACGTTTCGTTTCTGGACACTTGACTGCACTCGATAAGTAGGGAATGTACACTAGGTTGATTTTATCTCTCAAGTTTGATTTTTAATGTTAGTTATAACGCACGGAATAAGGTGGAGTTTGTAATTTTGGCTCCATAAGAGGATGGAATGAAAAAGTTTTGAACAAAGGTGATGACGAAATCAAAATTTATGTAAAAAAAGTGTTCTTTGATAAAATATCTTCAAACATGAGGTGGTACTCAGATACAACTTGAAACTCATTAAGCATTTACTAAGTTATTGTAGTTCACCATGGACTTGACACCTCTGTCAGACAGCTCGTTTAAACTCTTTAATTTATTATCTAATTGTAGAACGATGACGAAATAGTCATCTTCATGCTAATGCTACACATATGTCTTAAGGAACTCGTCACCCGCTTCAAATCTGAAAAAAATAATTTAATTTATTATAAACGTACTGTTTAATACATGAGGATAAAGTGAGAGCAAAGAATGTCCAGGCTATATATTCAGGAAACAGGTGCCATAAATAATTTCCCAGTTACCGAGATGCGACAAGCGTAAGCTGAGCGTCGCCAACGTACTTCAGGCTATCGTCGAAGCAACAATGCAACATGGAACTGTTTCACGCTGTTTCACTTCAGGAATTTTATTTTTTTTTTACTTGCAACAATTTTTTGTACGTTATACATTACTTGTTTGCTGAGTCATGGCTTTTTAGGCTAAAAAGTTTCTTCTCGATGCTAAATCACACTGCTTGAGACTCCCGACGAACAACGCTCTGCTTTGCTGCACGCTCGACTATGGATTCTCGCTATTGCTTGCATGATCATAAATGTCGTGTCTTATAGATAATCGTTACTTTGTCATTTAAAATATAAGAACACATTCAAGAGACTCTGTTGTGCAGTAAATGTTAAATAAAATATCAGTAGAAAACAAACTTAATGCATGTACAAGATATACAGCCTTTATCGTTACAGTATCTGAAATAAAAGTTGATCGGTCGTTACTGTTCATAGTGTTTACAAATGATCTACAAGATAATGCCTGAACCTCTGCATGGCAAATCTTCGTAGCAAATTGCAGGAAAATCTACTAATGTGCGACAATTGGCGCAGAAACTGAGAGTTAATTCTCAAGATGAAAGTATAATTTACTGCCCATAAATAGGCGAAAAGACCCAGTGATTACGCGACTGGAGATCCATCGAACAGCCACGACGGCAAAATATCGAGAAGTACAGGTCTGGAGCGGGTTAAAGTGCCACAGTCGGATGAAACTGATAGTAGGAAATAATCTTAGACTGAGATTCATTGAAAGAAACCAAATAAGTTATATTTGAGACACCGAAGAGGTAGTCTATAAAACTCTCGTTCGACAGATTGTAGAGCATTGCTCGCCAGTAGGTGACCTTTAAGACGTAGGATTGATGGCGGAGATAGAGAAGATAAAAAAAAAAAAAAGAAAACGCTGAGTGTTTCCTCATTGATTCGTTTAGTAAGTGCGAAACTGCCGTGGCAATGTTCATCCAGCGCTACAAAAGTGGCTTCGTGCGAGGCATCTGAGGATTTATATACATCTGACCAAAAGTATCAGACACCTACTATGGACGTTAATATGGGATGTGTTCAACCTTTGCCTGTATGACGGCTTGAACTTCGCTGTGAACGCTTTCAGCGAGGTGTTTGAATGTCCCTGGAGGAATGATAGCCCATTTTTCCTCAAGAGCCAAAACCAGAAAAGGTAGTCATGTTGGAAACTAGGGTCTGAAACGTAGTCGACGTTCCATCTCATACCAAAAGTGTTCCACTTGGTTCGGTTCAGGTCAGGACCATGGACAGGTTAGTCCATTCTGGGAATGTTATTTAACAAAAAACAATTGCCTCTCAGATAAAGCTTTAGGCCAGGGTGCATTGACATGTTGATACGAACTGCTCCTGTATTGAGCGCTGAACACAATGGTGTGAAATGTGGTCATAGCGTTCCGGATTCAGCATTTCCTTAAGCGCTGTAAGGGGATCGCACCCTGACCGTGGAAAACACCCCTATACAGTGACACGACCTGCTCTATACTTCGTCACTAAACATGATGGCAGGCAACGTCCTCTAGGGTTTCGCCATACCCAGATGCTTCCATGGGATTGCCACGGGGTATTAAATGATTCATCACTCCAAATCATTCGTTTCCATTCATCCGTTGTCCCCTGGCGTCTCTCTTCGCACCATCTCGAGCGTGACTTACTTCTGACTACTGAACTATGCAGCTCAGGGGGAGCATTTGTATCGCATTCGTTTTTAACTCCCTACTCACAGTCATTGTGCAAGCTGGACTGTTGGCAGGACTTTCGAACCCACGAATGATTCCTTGGGTCGATTTCATGTGACTTTTACAACCACGCTCCCCAACGTTTCATGACCTCTGTCCGTTAGTATACGAGGTCTGCCTGGTATTGCTTTGGTTATGGTTGTTCCTTCACATTACCACTTCTCAACTACATCACAAACAGTCTACTAAGGCAGCTTTGTAAGTGTTTTTACTCAGGTCACATCCAGTGAACAGTCCACTTTCGAAGTCACTGAACTCTCCCCCTGCTGTTACTGCTCCTCTACCGCTTCCTTTCATTCTGACGTATCCACATTTGGTGACGTCTACTCGTCAATTCCGCATTACAAAGGAATGCCGGACACTTTTGATCATATCGTATACATTCCATGTAGCGGCAGGCAACATATTACTTTCTCCAACATACATATCGCAAACTGACTACGACCAGCATCAGAACCTACTTCTTTCCGCGCTACATTTGTGAATGGAACAGGAAAGAAAGGAACCCATATAAGTACTCGAATTTGGTTTTCGAAGAATGTACATACAGGGTGACAATTATATGAAATAATATCGTCATAACTTCTGAACAGTTTGCGTTAGGACTTTCAAGCTGACAGCAATTTGTATGGCTTGCTTTAGCGATGAAGTCTAATTTCATTTGGATGCGTTCCTCAATAAGCAAAACTGGCGCACTCGCAGGACTGACAATCCGTATTTCGCGATCGGGAAGTCTCTTCACCATCCGAGGGTGACTGTGCGGTGTGCAATGTTGAGTCACAGAATAATCGATGCAATGTTCCTTGATGGCACGGTGACTACAGAACGGTTTTGGATGATGATTTCATCCCATTTGTCCAAAGTGATTCTAATTTCGACAAGATATGGTTCATGCAAGATGGAGCCCGACCCCATCCAAGCAGGAGAGTGTTTCACGACCTGGAGGAGCACTTTGGGGACCGCATTCTGGCTCTGGGGTACCCAGAGGCCAATGGCATGGGCTTCGATTGGCCACCATGTTCTCCGGATATGAACACATGGGACTCCTCCTTGTGGGGTTGTATTAAAGTCTAGGTGTACAGCAATAACCCCAAAACCATTGCTGAGCTGAAAACAGCCATTCAGGATATCACCGACAGCATCGATGTGCCGACACTTATCGGGCCATGCAGAGTTTCGCTGTTCGTCTGTACCACATCATCGCCAATGATGGCAGGCATATCGAACATGTCATTACCTAAATCCGAATATTTGCACTGACGTTTACATGCTGGATAAAGTGCATGCCTGCCGTAGTTTGTACGTAATTAACGTTTCTTCTTCATGTAGTTCAATAAGTCTCACGCTGCAGATGTGATCGTTGCTCGATCAGGAGAAAGAATATTGATTGCAGTCACATTTAGAAATAGTTCTCACAGTCCTTACTCACAGTTGTTTTGAATATTGTGTGTTTCTCTGTATTCGGTTTGTGATCTGGTGTTCGTGACTCTTAAGTTATAAATTCTCCTTACTGTAGATACACCGCTTCCGGCCACCGTACTAGTGTTGGCTTCTCCAGCTTACCGATCACGGCAAATGTCCATAGTCTCCACCACGTAGTGAAAAAAGCTGTCTAGCAGTTAGGTTCGATTCAATTTGATGCAGAGGCTTCCCGTGGCTATAGAATATAGCTGTGCATGTTTGTCCGTAAATTTTCAAATACCTTTACAACTTTAGGCATTAAAAAACTATACGAGATAAAACTATAAAACTATACGAGATAGTAAGAACTGGATTTCAACATGTGACAGAATAACTCAGAAACATTTCATTTTCAAAGTGCCGCACACCTCACAAAAAATGTAGACACCACAATGCGTAGCAGTGTATGCCATAGAGTGTTCGTAGGCGGTAAGTCCTGCTCCCAACTAGAACGAAACTTTCGGCACCTGCATGCGTCGGAACCACCGACCCGATCAACTATTCTACCTTCGCGTACGAGGTCTGTTCAAAAAATTCCGAAACTTCGTTTAAAAAATTTTTCTGTGGTTACCTTTTATTCATGGTGCATGGTCTCCTTCGAAATACTCTCCTCCACAACTGATACACCGCTCCCAACGCCGATTCCACTTCCGAAGGCAGTTTTGTTACGCCTCTTGCTAGTTCGCGCGAAGCGCCGTATGCAAATTTTCTCTTGTCTCGTCTTTCGTTGCAATTCTTCGTCCTTTAAACGAGGCTTTCAATTCTGGAAATAAAAAAAAATGCCGGTGGGCCCAGGTCTGGAGAGTGCAAAGGAGGGAGCGGCACAGTGATTTCGTTTTTGTGCAATAGTCATCCAGCAACATCGATAAATGTGCAGGTGCGTTATCGTGATGCAAGAGCTAAGAATTGTCTCGCCACATTTGACGCCGTTCCCTTCTCACCTTTTCTCTCAGGCGTCGCAACACGTCCAGATAGTACCCTCGATTAACAGTTTGTCCCTGTGGCATAAATTCGTTTTGAACTAATCCTTCAAAGTAAAAGAAAAGTATGAGCATCACTTTGACATTTAACGTTACCTGACGAGATTTTTTCGGTCTCGGAGAACCATTGTTGACCCATTGTGAAAACGGGGCCTTGGCCTCAACATCATAACCGCAGACTCACATCTCAGCACCAGTTATGATTCTTTTAAGGCACATCTCGTTCTCATTTCCGCGATCCAATAGCTTTTCACAGACTCCGAGCAGAAGGTCTTTCTGGTTTCGACTCAAGAGCCTTGCGACGAACTTGGAGGCAGCACGATGCATTCCAAGATGCTGTGTCAAGATTTCATGACATGATCCAACTACATGTTGTATTCTTCTGTAGTCTCTCGGACGGGCAGTATTCGATTGGCACGCACAATTTCGTTGACCTTCCTGACGTGAGTGTCGTCGGTAGACTTCGAATGGCGTGCCGAACGAAGATCAACTTCAACTTTCGCCAGGACATTTTTAAAATCGTGTGAACCATACGTAACACCGAGTACGGCTGAAGCACTCATCGCCGTAGGCATTCTGAATCATTTGTCGTGTCTCTGTAAAAGTTGTCTTGAGTTTCAATTAATGCAGACGACTTGCTCCTCTAACTCTGACATCTCTAAATTTGCAGATGTGCGACACTACATTCTACTCAATACAGCACTGAACAATAACTAACAGACTTACAACAATGAAACTTCCGGCAGTTACACATTAAGGCGTGTGCAGGGATGCCAACCGCATTTCGCTTCAGCGCACCATTGGCGCGAAAATACGAATGTTCCGGAATTTTTTGAGCAGAGCTCGTTTATCATTTACGGAAACAGGTAGTGTTCTCCTTTAACAGGTGGCGGGTTTCTCATTTTTTTCACAAGCCAGATTGGATAAAAGACGACAGGCGTCTGCAAGGAGTCCGACAAAATCAGTGCTTACAGGAACCAGAAAGTTGGGAATGCGGCTATCAGCTGCGAAGGGAGACTTGCGTAAGAGCTTACGTGTTTATGTCCACAAGGTGCAGCTGGTTGAGGCACTAATGTCGACCTACAAATCTCAGTGCAAACAGCTTGCTGTGTATATGCTAGCCAAGACGACGCAAACAATGACTTTTTGGAACAGATATGTTTGCACCTTGAGGCCACTTTGCAAACATATGTAAAACTAAACGGTCGTAAAGTGAGAATCTAAGTGCCCTTAAACTATACCTGAAATGGAAAGAGGTAGTCTCAAGGTGAGTATGGTATTTATAATGGTGTCACTGGGCCATTCTTTCACAGCCAGTCTGCCATCAACACTAATGTTCACCTGGACATGGCATAAACGTTTGCTGAGGTACAACTGGAACACCTGTAACCTGACGTCGTATTCCAGTATGATGGGACACCACCTCACTGGTGCTTACATGTTTGTCAGTTCTTGAATGTAGCACTTGAGTACTTGGTTTCATGGATGAACCAGTTGTCAGATTATAATTCGCTTTGTTGGACTAGTTTGAAAAATGAGCTACAATGGAATCATCTGGACTCAACCATACTTGGCAAACGAAGCAGTGGAGGAACTGATGGTACAAAAATGTTTGATGAATATTGTCAAAACGATTAAATGATTGGAATGATTTCAAGGAAGAAATGCATATTAGATGGGTTGGAATACTGAAACTGTTAAAGTAAAAATGCATAAAAATAAATGATCTGCCTTAGATTGTAGAACTTACTATTTGCATCCTAGGGCCGAATGAAGGAACCGAAAGTTTGTTTTCAAAAATGAATCATTACTGATGTGATGAAACATATGTTTTAGAAAGTACAAATGCCAATAAAATGATTCTGAAGTGCAATCTAAACCTTTCATGTGCAGACTTCTAATATAGATAGTTATGTGAGCAATTTAACTCAGGTGAATAATACAAACAAAATTCTAATAATATGAAATATGTAAAAGTGAATTTCATTTAGGATATTAATAAACAGTGTTCCAATTGAAAGTGCATTTATTCAGTACCAATTTCCCGTTTTGCTAATGTTCTGTTAGTACAGTATCTCAGAAATTGTCGATGAACTGATCACAGGTTTTTCAAGTGTCCTATATTTTCATGGAATAATGATAGTATTAGCGTTGTTTCCACCACTGCAGTAAATTATTCAGTTTCGTAGCTGAACTGCCTTATCCGTTTAAATTGTTATATTGATTAGTCCATGAATAGCTATTTAATACATACATACACTGAAGCGACAAAGAAACTGGTAAAGATATGGCTATTCAAATGCAGAGATATGTAAACAGGCAGAATACGGCGCTGCGGTCGGCAACGCCTATATAAAAACAAGTGTCTGGCGCAGTTGTTAGATCGGTTACTGCTGCTACAATGGCAGGCTATCAATGTTTAAGCGAGTTTGAACGTGGTGCTATAGTCGGTAGCGATGAAGTGGGGATTTTCCTTCACTGATGTAAACTGCGTAATAACGTCTGTCACTGTGGTTGGTTCTTTGTTGTTCTACGAAGCTAACAGCGCGATCTATTTGTTCTTTGGTGTACTATGCCATATTGATCACGTCGCTAAGAAGTAAAGTAAACATCTGAACTACATAGGTGTGCAGACTGCTTAAATTCTAAATTACGATCTCTTTTTCGTGACTGATATGCATGTTTGATGGTGTGAATAATTGCTATAGTTAATACATTACAAAATTATTATTTGATTCAGTGATGATACATAACGCGTCGTTATCTGCTCCATGATCTTCCAATTGTTGTAGCAGTTTAGTTTCATTTTAATTACAGATCGTCAGTAGCTGAACACAAATGTGGAACGTCATTATCATACACAACGTTTTGTGGTCCTATGTCTTCATGGTCATATTTCCAGACTATTAATCCTCTTTAATAGTAAATCCCGATAGCCGCGTTATATGGCTCTCCGGTTGTAATAACTGCGCTGTCTACGGGAAGTTAAATCAGAGCTCGAACAGAAAGGTTTAGGTGTTCGCTTTTCCCGCGCGCTGCTCGGGAGTGGAATGGTAGAGAGATAGTACGATTGTGGTTCAATGAACCGTCTGCCAAGCACTTAAATGCGAATTGCAGAGTAATCATGTAGATGTAGATGTAGAAACTCTAATCTTCGTTTCTTCTTCCTTCTGACAATTTCTGTACACTTTCGTAAGTACTATACCGACAGTCTCTGGCACAGCGTCTCTGAAATCGTTCGATTTACGCTTCTATGATAAGGACACCAGGTGCTGGAACAGTACTCTAGAACTGCTCGCACTAGTGTGTTCTATGCGATTTGCTTCACAGAAGCACTCCATTAGCCTTCCCTATTACAGTTAGGCCGGCCGAAGTGGCCGTGCGGTTAAAGGCGCTGCAGTCTGGAACCGCAAGACCGCTCCGGTCGCAGGTTCGAATCCTGCCTCGGGCATGGATGTTTGTGATGTCCTTAGGTTAGTTAGGTTTAACTAGTTCTAAGTTCTAGGGGACTAATGACCTCAGCAGTTGAGTCCCATAGTGCTCAGAGCCATTTGAACCATTTATTACAGTTAGTTCCATTTAATATCACATTCTATTATTATTCCTGAGAATCTGTACGATGCCAAACGCTCTATATGTTCACTACTAACCTAATACTTAGATACCGTAGGATTTTTCTCTGTATTATGGACTTTAACTTGTATTTGTCAACATTTAATCACATCTGCCGTTCATTACCTAAAGTGAAAATGTTTTCTAAGTCTCTCTGTATCTCTTCACGTTCGTCTAACAGTGATACTATTCCGTAAATAACATCTTCAACAAATAGTCTGATGGTGCAGCTGACCTGTCTGTTAAATCGTTTAAGTGTCTCGAGCATTAGAAACCCTAGTGCGTTTCCTTGGATCATACCTGATGCTGTATTCGGTCCTACCTCATATGGCTTTGTCCCATTTCTCCATACGCAGACAGCTTAAAGGACAAATATTATCCCAATTACTTCTAATAATTTTTGTTTACTGACTATAAATTATTACCTACTAAGATCTGAAAATGGGTAAGTTTATCTGGAAGAGAAATAATACATCTCCAAATGGAATATGGAAGAATTAATAGATTTGCAAGGCAAAACGACCATCAAATACAAGTATTAAAATCACGTTAAATATCTTACTACAGAAGTATAGAGTAATGGGGACAGTTATATGTAAATTTCACTGTAGACAAAGTAATTTGATAATTCCATATAGCTTGAGGACATTATTCCAGTTTCGTCAGGCCACTACTCCCAACATTCTTTCACATGAGGTGGAATACCAGTATCCAAGCCAGATTCACTTTGCATAAGTACTTCCGAGACCTGTATCTCGTCTCTCAAGGCCCAAAGTGTTTTGCGAGAAATGTAAGCAAGCCCGCACCTCGATAAAGCTATGTTCACAGTTTTCACAGTCCACACCTAAGTGCTTCTAACTTTCTGAACGCAGCATCAAGGTTCAAATGGTTCAAATGGCTCTGAGCACTATGGGACTCAACTGCTGAGGTCATAAGTCCCCTAGAACTTAGAACTACTTAAACCTAACCAACCTAAGGACATCACACACATCCATGCCCGAGGCAGGATTCGAACCTGCGACCGTACCGGTCGCGCGGTTCCAGACTGTAGCGCCTAGAACCGCTCAGCCACTCCGGCCGGCCAGCATCAAGGCAACAGTTTTTATGGTGATAAAACACCACTTGCAAATTAGGTTTCTTTTTAGCTCAGATGTACTTAAAGATATATGTTATGTAACTGAAGATAATTTCATCGTTTTCATATATTTCAACTTGATGAATCATATCTGTCATGAGTTTGTAGGTCATAATTTATCATTGGTGTAGTAATATCATGTGCACTAATTATTGGAAGTAT